>NW_018164697.1:61034-106259 GCF_001263595.1 Phalaenopsis equestris | reverse complement strand
TTAAAAGGAGCCCCTCCTTCCAAACAAACAATCCCCGCCTCCCCACGCGAAGCGTTAGAGGACTACTTCGACAATTGATTTTGATAGAAATAGCAAGCCACCCAAGCAATGAAACCCAGATGGATAAAATTGATGTCTTGGGACTTTGTTAGACGTAGTATTTCAACTACTTTAGTTATAGCTAGTTGGAATTTGTTTTATAAATCACATCTAGATCAATTAGTAGTATACTTTATGAATACAGAGTTACCATTTAAGGTATGTGACAAGAACGCATGTGAAAATCATTTGCCTTATGGGGTGTTTGGTTGGGGGAATTTGTAGTGTATTGTAAATCTTTTGTAGTGATTTTGAAAATTATGTGTTTTGGACAAAGAATTAAAAATACAATGTAAAATATGAATCAATTTGAAATTTACACCTCAATTCATTTTTGTATGAATTTAGAATTCGACTAATTTGGCCGAATTTGAGATTTATACCATTCATTAATGTAAAATGTTATTGAAAGGTGGTGTCGCCAGACGCCTCCCATTGCCCGCTGCCTCTCGCCACCACCTACAGTTGCCCGCCGCCTTCTGCCGCCGCCCGCCCTGTAGCCTCACGCCACAAGCTGTCCTCTTGCCTGCCGCACGGCGTCACCTACTGTCGATTATCCATTGGTACCCACCAACGCTAGTCGTCACTACAACTGCTCACCTCCATTGCCACCGTAGTATGTCGCCATGGTTCACAACCGTTGGTCGTTGGCGTCAATTGCCGGTCTCCGCTGCTTGATGCTGCCCTCCACCCGCCAATAATATTTTATATTATTCTGAAATATATTATTTTTAATCTACTTTAAATCAAACAAAAAAAATACTACGATTATTTTACTATGAACCAAATTACTCTAAAGATTTTCAAATACAATACATTACTTCTATTTTGTATTCATTTTACATTGTTTTACTTTTTCAGCAAAACAAATGGCCCCTTAACTCCTTTATTATGTTTCAAAAGGGGAGTATGAATTTATAGAAAAGAGGTTATATTTTTTATAGCATTCTTTCACAAATTAACTCAATAGTAATATTTAGAAGTGACAATCTTATAAAATACTAGCGGAAAACTTTGAAATTGATATAATTATAACATTATTGATCGGAGAAAAAAAAAACCACAAAACTCTACCAATTCCTTCGTCTGGTTTTATAATGTGTTATACAGTACATTTTGAAAAAATCTTACATTAGATCATGTTTCTTGAAAACTCCAATTTTTTTTTACATTGTTTTACATTTTCAGCAAAACAAATGGCCCCTTAACTTCTTTATTATGTTTCAAAAGGGGAGTATGAATTTATAGAAAAGAGGTTATATTTTTTATAGCATTCTTTCACAAATTAACTCAATAGTAATATTTAGAAGTGACAATCTTATAAAATACTAGCGGAAAACTTTGAAATTGATATAATTATAACATTATGCAATTATAACATTATTGATCGGAGCAAAAAAAACCACAAAACTCTACCAATTCCTTCGTCCGGTTTTATAATGTGTTATACAGTACACTTTGAAAAAATCCTACATTAGATCATGTTTCTTGAAAACTCTACCAATTTTTTTTTTGCGAAACTTTATGATGCGAGCATTTGGTATAAATGTTGTAATTCTTATTGTTAAATCCTTTTTGCAGGATCGCTCCCTTGACTTTTACGCATTATGTGCTCTATATGCTGTTACTGGTAATTAACTCTTATATTTGGCACATTTATGTTTTTCTTTTTCTTTATTATGTATGAAACATGATGAAAATTTTGTCTGGACTGGCCTAAACTTTGGAAAATATTTGCAAAGCACAATATTTTCTTAAAAGGTTGTGTCTAATCATATGCAAAAATTTTTGCTACTTATATTCATAGATATTCATTGGAATCTGTGATGCTTACGGGTGCATCTAATTTCATTCTTCAATAGAAAAATGGGATGCTATATATTGACCTCATATTGTTGTCAGAAGAACAAGAGAAATCCACATTTTTGTTTATGGTCTCTTATATTTGGTTACAACATAAAACCAGGCCTTTCTTTTTTTAAAATTCTTTATATAATCCTCTTTTTTCTTATCCGGTTAACAAGGAGAGCCATTTTAATGTTTTCAGTAATTTTCCTTGACTTTATTTATTATTATTATTATTATTTTAACAAGCTTACCTGGATAACCTTTTGCCATTTCGGCTTCCAGGCAAGATGCATACATTATGTCTTTGGAGAGCTTATAGGCTCCATCTATAATGCAAAAAACCATAAGAGTGACTAATACCAACGCTTTGATAAATGGATTCAACTTTTGGTTTTTTAGCTGACCACCAACAATACTAGCCTTGCAAGCGATTTCTCAACTGTTTGAAAAATGATAAGTTATGTGTTTGGTTCCATAATATGGGTGACATTTTTGCATGTATCAGTAAAAGGAGAAAAGTGTCAAAATGATCCTTTTGACTTTTTTTTTGTACAGGTTCATTTTAAAGTTTTCCCAATTTTTTTTTTTAATTATGGTCAAAATAGTTTTCTATATGGACTATTTCAACCAATATTAAAAGAATTTGACGATTAATTTGACATTTTTGTAGACTCTAAAACTAGAATGTTCCCATGTAAATAGTCATCAGACAACTTAAAATGAGGGGCATATGTGCAAATTACATATGATATTAATTTAGATTGATTTTATTTATCTTGCCATATTGCTTTGTCCAAATCATACCTTTTTGTTATATACTCTATCTTCACAACGCCTTTATGCTTTGTAGCTAGTTTTGCCTCTGATGTCAGATAACTTGACGAAGATTTCATCTATTAATTCCTTGTGTTTTACAACATATTTCAGATGTTGCTCTCGTAACATCACTAAGAGATGGCATGAATCTCGTAAGTTATGAGTTTGTAGCCTGCCAGGGTGCCAAAAAGGGTGTATTGATACTAAGTGAGGTAAGACATTACTGAGTTTGATTTAACTACAATATTGTTTAATATTAGCCTTTTTCTATTGTCGTAATTTTGATGGTTTTTTATTTCTCACTGAAATGGTTTAGGCTTGTTTTACTTGCAAAACAACTAGGTGTTTTCTCACGTCCTATTTTCTTGGGTAGTATAACTAAACTTGGTGGTTCCATACTTCCTTCCATCTCTTTGGGACCATTATGACTAATTCCCTCTTTTTTTTTTGTTCGACTTCCCAAGCAATTTGGAAATTGTTTTTAAGGATTTTTTAGTGTTGGCATAATGGTGCAACGTATGATCTTTAAGCATGAGTTGTCTTTGAGCTTTATAACATCGTCCAATTCCTATATATTTATTTATCTAACTACCTAAACTTTACTTTTCACATTTATATCATTCAAATCTTTCATACCACATAAAAATACTGTTGTTTTAACTTTTAAAAAGTTAAATAAACCTTCTCATGCATAGTTAGTGTGACATATATAAAAGTTGAAGTCTAGGAGTTTAGATGTTGTCACGATTTGACCTGGAAGTTTGGAATACCAAAACAAGAATGGACAGTCAGACAAAAGAAATTAACTATCTAAATATTTTCATTTCATAATTAAATTTAGAAAAAACACAAAAAAGTCATTCTATTCAATTTACAAATAGTTCATACAAATTTTAGATTTTTTTAATTAAAAAAATAAAAACTAAATTGGAAGAACTATCAGTTTAAGCTTCTTGATATATGTGTACATATTCTCAAAGATTCATCTATTATATAACATATTTTCCTGAAAAATATGATCCCTAAAGGTGCGAGGTAAATTACTCAGTAAATAAAATGCTTCTAAACTAAAATAAAATATTATCATGACCTGGCCTGAAAGCTTGGAATATCAAAATTGGAACGAATTGTCGGACGAAAAAAATTAGTTATCTAAATATTTTCATGCATATTTAAATCTAATCCAAAACACAAGTCATTCCATTTCATAAAATTTTAATTTATATATAGTTCATATAGATTTTAGATTTTTTATTACTAGCAAGAAATAAAAACTAAAGTAATAACCATTAGCCCAAGCTTTTCAGTGTGTGTGGATCCAGCTATTCTACATCATATTTTCTTGAAAAATCCGAGCAGTTGAATGTGTTAGTTAAACTACCCAGTGGGTTAAATATTTCTAAACTATAATAATTTTCATTTTAAAATATTTTATAAAAATACAGTAGGTAGTACTTTTATTTATTTTTGTTATGATATTCATCATTTAGAATGATTGTCTAAACGTATATTAAAAATATATGTTTAATATTTTCCAAAATCTACTAAAAAAGTATGCAATTATTTTCATTTTACGAGTACCAGTACATTGCATCCCCTATTAGTATAATTTGAGGTTAACTACATATATTCATGCTTATATCATATTTTATATCTTTCTTTTTTTTAATATGTGAAAGCTTGAAATTTGCATTTTAAAAGAAGTGCTAAAAGCAATAAAAAAAAGTAATTGCTTTCATAAATAAAAGAACTATTATAAAATAAAAATATATTTACTTCATTGTTTGAATTAATTTGTTACATTTTTTTTTTAATGAGACTAGTCATTTGAATCATATATAATGACAATTAAGTTGTGTTTACCTTCTATTCACTTTTTTATGCTTCATTCAAATTAACTCCAACCTCATTATTGTCATTATGAGTATTAATTAGATACATTTGTTTATAATTTCTCTACTTAATAAGCTACTTTTGAAGTATTTAATTAAGTATTCTAATATCTGATGCTTAATCTGAAGTTATTTTATTTTATTCATTGGTATTGATACATAGTTTAATTTATTATTATTTAGTCAATCACCTTTCAGCTTTTTTATTAGAAATTTCCATAACATTTCTTTTAGCACATTTAAGTTAAGAGGGTTCTAATGGATGTTTTAAACCTAGGGTTTCAAAAAATTAATTTACTATTGATACACCACTAATAAATTTTCATCATCCGACACGAATCTCGAGGCAATATTTTGAGCAAAAAATATTTAAATCTTGATAAAAAGTCAGTCAGAGCTCCGATTTCAGTAAAATTATAGTCAAACTGATCGGTTCGATGAGGACCAAATGATATCAAGGTTAGTTTAATTCGAGTCAAATCAAACCAAATCAAGCAATTAAATCATTTTTGGAAGATTTCCGGACACATTTGAAAGATAAAACTAATATCAAATTCAACGAGTTCATAGTCGAATCGAGTGTTTCAACAAGACAAATCCAACGAGCTCAAGATTGCTTAATTTCGACATTGTCAAGACACTCAAATATCCATCAAACGACTCCCGATCGGAGGAAGCTCTCCGAACCATCCGATCAAAATGGTTCATATTCCTGCATTAATTTGCACCCAGAACACTATAAATAGAGCCCTACCCCTCATATGAGGGAGGAAATCTGGAGAGAGAATTTGAGGTTTTGAGAAGGAGCTTAAGTCCAACATCATCTGTGTCATTGCAGACCGTCGTCGACCTCCGTCGATTACCGCCAACCGTCATCCACTGTCGTCGACCACCGCTAACCAGAGCCGTCAGTCGACGTTGTATCTTGGAATATCTAGTAACAATTTTCCGTCTATGGGATAAGAGGTCTCTGTAATCATGAACTTATAGTGGATTTTTTTAATTGTGTCAGGTCCCGTGGTTTTTTCCCTTTACGGGTTTTTCACGTGAAAAGTTCTGGTGTTATCACAACTTAATACTCTTTCATCTGAGTGTGTGTTGAATCCTCATGCAACGCTAAGACGATAATCCATTACTATACTACCACGAATTTTCTAGCACGCATCAACTATTAAATTAAACTTATTAAGAAATTGCATATTAATTATTGAAATTAAACTTTAGATCCTGAAAATTTCAGATTATCTCGCTTTTTTTTCTGATTTATGTCTCTCCCCTACGCTAACAAAATTTAATAAAACTTCTAAAATTTCAGTCACATGAATCCTGAAATTAAAGAAAAGAAAAACCTTAAATTTCGGTTCCTGAAGTTCACCTAAAAGCCGCAAACTTTCCCAAATCTTCTCCGTCTAGCCCCGTTTCTATGAACCGATCATGTAGGTGCTCTGGTCGAGCTCTCCCGGATGCGGACAAATGCCGCATGCGCGCAACACTGCGGAAGATGCTGCTCGGCTTTCCCTTTCTCTGCTCGCCAACGCTCGGAACTCAACGCTTCTGCACGAAGAAAAGCCTGCTTGACCCGCACCTTGCACTAGGAGCTTAAGGAGCTCCTTCGAGCTTCTCTCGAGTGCAGAAAGTGACGCCCGAATGGAGAGGAGATGCTCGGTTGCTCGCCTTCTCCATTTCTTCCTCCTGCGTGGCTAGCGGCAGTCGACAGAGCTGCTCGTCTCCTCCTCCTTCTTCGATTAGGGCCTCGCTGCTTCTCTCCTCTCTCGCGCTGTCTTTCTCCCTCGCTGTCTCTCGCGCTTTTTCTCTATCAGCCTCACTTCTCCTCTGTCTCACTCTGGTTTGTTTCGGTTCGAAGTGGAGGAAATGAGTGTACAATTGTCTTCCCACGGGCGGTGGGAGGTTTCCTCGATCGACACCTGCGCTGCTGTGCATTTTACGCAGGTAATTCATTTCTTTTTTTTTTCCTTTAATAATTTAGATAATTAAAATTTTTTAAATGTTGTTTTTTCAGATATTGGCGTACATAAGAATTGAGGGGTATGTATGTAATTTTTGGTTAGAGGCGATGTAACATTCCTATTAATTGTGCTCTGCTACTTTCTTTCCCTTGATTTTATCCCCAGCTTTTCCATTGACTCTGCCTTGGTGTTGGCAATCATTGATGGTTCACTATTATGTCTCCAACCAGTAAAATGCTGGAAGATTGCAGCGCCGCTGATTTAACCACTAATATTTCGGACTTCTCCATGGCAGGAAACAAGACATTAAGTCTGCCCTTTGCCTTGCCAAAACCACCAGCATTGTGTTTTGAAGGAGGGCGTTGGAGGACAATGAAGATCACGAGAATGGAAATAATAATTTGCAAGAACTCTATAAAAGAGTGCAAGAGAATTATTTGTTGAAATTTACCTAGGTCAATAGCCACACAAAAGAGAAATATTTACAATTATTTATTCGTTAAAACATTTTTCTAATTTTTATCCCACTAATATTCTTCTTCTTATCCCACTAGTATTCTTCCTCTCTCTCCCTCTCTAGCTCCCCCACCGATTATGCTCATCGAAGATACATGAAAGCTTGACCTCTTTTCTGTCGGATTATCTTTCCGGTCACCAGCTCTTGTAATTGTCATTTTTTTTTCATGTGAAGAGTTGGGACTTCCAACCAACCATACTCTCTAGCCTTGGAAGCTTATTGTTGATTATTTCATAGATAAATGTCTTTGTATGGCACCGGTGGAGTTAACAACCTCCAATCACTCAACCAGCAGTCTCCAATTTTGCCTCTGCACTTGGTTTAATGTATGATAATAATAAAAAATGCACATCAATACTATGCAATTAACTTCTTTTGTATCTTTAAAATTGATAGCTGGAAAGCTTATAGATGTTGGGTTGATGACATTTAATTGGTTTTTAAGAATGTATGTAAAGCATATTTAACCAATACATTAGGGGGCTTTGACTTTTTAATTAAAATTGGCATGAAAATTAGGGTATGTTTAGGGCTGCTGTTGATTATTTTTATAATCTGCTAATAAACAGATTATTCTGATAATCTATAGATTATCAGAATAAATTGGCTTGCTGTTTGGGGGAACTTATTCAGAACAACTTATTGGCAACTGTTGTTGGATAAATGATAATTCTGCCCCTGTTTGGTAAAGTTATTTGCAACATAATTGTATTGGGAAAATAATAGATATAACAGAAATCTCAAACTGTCACAGTTCAGTTAAAAAAAAATAAAATATACTGCTCACTATCTCGTGAGTATCAAAAGAAATAAAATAAAGAGAAATACAATTACAAGTGAAATGAAATTAAAAATATTAAAAAAATTAAAAATATTAAAATGTTTAATTTAAAACTCTAACGCCGTCTGTTCTCGGCAACACAGTTTTCCTGGGAAACCATCGTACCACGATCACTGTCGGAATGTCGGCCCAACGGAAAAAACCACATCGTACTAAAACCCCCCTCCGACAACGTAGAACTGTCGCCCACTGTTATGAGGCTGACGTGACGTTAGTAACGGAGCGGGTAGTTCGCAGTAACACAACACAACTCGGGAGTTCTCTGAAATCCTAAAGCTCATGCAGCTACTGAGATAAAAAAATCAGAAAATGATTTGTCGGATCATAAAATTAAATTAAGTTTATGTAGCAACAATAGAACCAAAATAAATGAAAGTCATAGAACCGTCTCAAATTCATTATACAATGAAATACATATGAAATAAACCTACAGTCTAATAAATATAAAAGTGTGACTGAATCAACATCCACATATAGCATCTGCTATAGACTCCCTCAAAGCAGTCATCTATGCTACATCTTCACCGTCTTGAGTTTCAAATTCAATCGACTCGATCTCATCCTCAGGTAATGATTGCTCCACGAGAGACTCCACGAGAGATTCTGAAGGTTCTTCTGGAGACACATGCAACTGAATGTCATCAGCCAAAGTGAAGTCTGTATCTGATATAGAGAGATGTCGTCGGATGAAGTTGTGAAGTATCATAATGGCCACCACAATATGCACTTATTTGGGAAATGGATACGACGACATATCACGTAGGACGACCAATTTCTTCTTCCACACCACAAATGTTCTTTCAATTATCTCGCGTAAGGAGTGTCGTTTTTTAAACATTTCTTTTCTGTCATGAATCGTGTCACTTGCTCGCTCAAAATCAGGAATATGGTATCTGGTGTTCGGATAAGGCTTCAAGTAGCCCCTCTGCATCGGATATCCAACATCAACAAAATATTACTTCCCTGTTATGAAAGACATTTTTAATGAAAAATAATACATATAAGTTATATGTTTTCGTAGATACACAAACTTGGAGGCGGATGAGGGAAACAATGTGTTTTATTCCTTGTTGCGTATGAAAAAGATGACTGTCATGTGTACTTTCTTCCCATCCCGTCATTACAAATATGAAGTCATATTGAAGTCACATACTGTCATTACATTTTGGTTAGTTGTGCTACTCCGACCAAATATAAGCGACCTTTTCGTGACTTGGTAGTCTGGCATCTACGCGCGTATCGTCGATTACTCCTACGCAATTATGTTTTCCATAGTTAGAAACTCAATACATTACGAAGTTAAAATAAAACACTTATAAAACTTAACTTGATTTATGACATGTAATGAGAATATTTAGCAATTTGTCCAGGAATAGTTGCGAACAATGGATCCGTTATCTTGTTGTTTTGCGTTGGTAAGCTTACAAGCGCTTGTATACTTTTGGAGAAGTATCGGCTAATTATTTTTAAAGAATGTTGAAATCGTTCCATAGCTCTTCTAATTGATTTGTTCTGTGAGAGAATGTATAATGTTATAGCCAACACCTCTCTAGTGGTCGTTCGTGAAAAACCCTGAAGGCCATGGTTGAGACATAACTCATGAATGAGATCCATAAAAATGAGTGTAGTCATTCGAAAAATGTTGTTGAACCTTATCGGATTTTCACCAAGCATGTCACCCACCCATTTGTCCCCAACATAGGAGGACGTCATGTGTGGAATCCGTCCAGTGTTGAAGCAGTAGTACTCCGACAATAATATCACAATAGTTACAACCAATGTCATTTTCTTATGGCGTTCTTGTTGTGGATCCATCCTTAAGGAAGAAAGGTATTAGGGTGAAATAATTTTCGATAAGTGTTGACAAGAAAATGAAACAGTAGAAACATCAAGGAGTACAACGCATCAGAAAAGGGAATTACATAAATTGTTCAGGTGAAAAAAATTATAGTGTTGAGATCAAAATACATAAAAGAAAAACTTATTGGCAGCATAGTATAAAATAAACTCATTCTTCTAATAGAACACGCAAACACTCAATGCGCAGCTCGGGCTGCAGCTCCATGAACATTTGCGTGCTAGTAGAATCCTTAAGTTTTTTTACACATTTTGCATTAAAGCGCGTATCGACAACTACTTCTGGAATAGCATCCAAAATTACAATAGTCTAATATGGTGCTATCCGGTAGAGCAGCAAGAGGCGGAGCTGCGAAAGCAGCCATCAGTTGATCGAATGAGCTTTTTATGAAGGTGTCATTTTCTTTCGTCTTTCTGCCTAATCTGGGCCTCTTGGACGTGGAACTAGGCTCCCCCATCTCCTTTTGGTTAATACTAGGTTCTTCTTCATCAGCTATAATCTGTTCAGGTAGCAAGTCATCTGATATTCCTGTAAACCCCAACTCGTTTGGGTGGAATACATGTTTTCCCGTCGCGACAACCCCATTAAACATGATGCCAGTTTCTCTTCGAACTCCTGCTCAATTCCTCACTGTCTATATTTTTTTATTGTTGGCATGACCTGTATCATTGTATGGAAGGAGAGGAGTTTAGTCACAAAACTAAAAAAATAAGAGAATGTACAAAATAAGAGTGTAGTGAGTACCTCTAATTTCTTAACTCACCATTCATCGGAAGCATCAATTGTTGTTTAATAGGATCCCAATCCAGCTCGGTGGATCCACGTTTCAGCTCCTTCCAAATTTTTCATCAATTGATCTCATTTGTTTTTGAATTTGAGTCTGTTGTAATCCCTTCCTGTCTATTCTTTGAATTCTTTTACAATATTTTGTCAATCTTCCTTGTTGAAATATGTGTTTGGCCTATTATCGAGTTTAATTTATGTAATGCAGAGATTGTAAAAAACATTTGTAACTTCCTTATCTCACGTAGTTGACAGACCCCCTTCGTTCTTCTTAGCGATGTTGGAACTATATGAAGAATTAATGATTAAACAGAGCAACATAACATATAATTTTAATATTAATATAAAAGTAACTGAGTGATGTTCACATATGTGATTGGCGACATTTACAAACATATCACATTGTTTATACGGATTTGCATGTCTAACACAAAAACATTCAACTATATATATGTTTCATATATGTCCCTAGTGTATTCAGAAAATAATCACACCATATGAAATGAAATGATGCTTTCCTAATTTACAACACATCATGGCCATTATCTCCACAATACTAATGTACTCAACATTCTTTCACCACCATCACTAGAAAAAACACATATTATAAAGCTTGCACAACAATAAAGAGAAAGATTCAGCATCATTACCAGTCCCAACCATGCCAAAAAAGTAAAATTTCAAAAATTCTCATTAAAGCCTCACCGTTGAAGAAATATTAGAGCTCCAGAAAGGAATATTTATGAGAAAGAAGCACCCTATGAACAAACCATATGTTTAAACTACTAAGCAATAATTTGATGTTACCATATGTCATGCTTGCAAATGTCATATGCATAATCATGTCATATGCATAATCTTCATTCTCTTCATTCCTAAGCATACAAGCATACAAGCATACCAAATTCTCAAATTCTCACACAGGTATTGAGATTCATAATCTCCATTCCCAACCATACAAGAATACAAGCGTCATGAACATTGCCATCAATTGTCAATGTTGGCTATTGAGAAGAAAGGACAGCAAAAAAAGGTTGCCAGTCCATTTTCTAGCACACATTATATAAGAACGGCAAGCATTGCAATTACATACATACCATCCAATTCTTATATATTTATATGTGCAAAAGCAAACATTACTGTACTATATATGTTGCATGGGAGGAGTTCAATAATTTAACCCATCTCCCTCGGGTAAATAAAATGACATTCATTTCCTTCTAAAATGCAATTAAAAAAACTCTTGTAAATTATTTTTCACTAGCAGAAGTTTTACCCGCAAAAAATTGAAAAACAATAAACATTTGTAGAAAAGTCACAACCAATTCCTTTTCACTTGGGACATAACTGTGCTTGACATTCATGCTTCATTAATGTCAATAAATTGCTTGGAATATTAAAGCTAAGTTATTTTCCACTAGCAACACTATAATTCCATCACCCCTAAAATATATTAAAGCTTTGTGATATCTAAGGTTTATACACATAAATATGAAACCTTAGGTGTTAGATATATTTAAAGGAATTGTGTGGTATACATGTCAATTCCCCACAAAACTCCCACTTCAAATCAAATAGCAATGGTTGAAGCTTGCAACTACAAATTCCTCTCGCGTGATGCTTAAATAAAAGTGATGCTCACTAACATACCATACAAATAGAGTAGGACAATATTTTCATCAACTATTCAACCAAACTATCCAAAATCAAGGGTTATTTGCATGCATATAAGCCAATTCCTTTATATTCGCATACCTAACATCTGAATTTTTTTCTTAAAAACCCATTAAACCACACAAATCTTTCATATGCAACAAAATTACCATCATCTAACCTTTAAAAAGAGAAAAAAACTCAACCTAAAGTTTCATATTTATGTGATGCCTTTAACCGTCACAGACAACCATCTTCCCACAGGAAATATGTTTTTCAGAGCCTGCAAAATTTCAGACGAAGGATCCCAATAATACGAAGGATCAAAAATTTCTCTACAGTTAAATACGAAGAAATTGCACGAAGAAAGCCCTGTAACAGGAATGATCAAAAATTTCTTCCCACTAATAGCATTGCCCAACGCATCCCAGTAATAACATTGCCCAGCTCACCATAATTCCATCACCCATATACCATCACAGGCAACCACACAAATAACATTTCTCTACAGGGAAGAGGAGTTGTGCAAAGCCATAAGGCATAAGAGGGATACCTGAGAAATTTCACACAACTTTCGATCCACCTCCTAACGATCTGTTCACCACCTAAAGGCCAGACGGGAAATGGGAGGGGAGGGGTGCACGGGATGAAGGGTCGAGAACTGGGGAGTTTGATCGCTGAGCTAGGGCAACGACGGAGACGAGATCAAGGGGATGAGTATGTGATGCCATTAACCGTCACAGGCAACCATCTTCCCACAGGAAATATGTTTTTCAGAGCCTGCCAAATTTCAGACGAAGGATCCCAGTAATACAAAGGATAAAAAATTTCTCTACAGTTAAATACGAAGAAATCACACGAAAAAAGCCCTGTAACACGAATGATCAAAAATTTCTTCCCACTAATAGCATTGCCCAACGCATCCCAGTAATAACATTGCCCAACTCACCATAATTCCATCACAGGCAACCACACAAATAACATTTCTCTACAGGGAAGAGGAGTTGTGCAAAGCCATAAGGCATAAGAGGGATACCTGAGAAATTTCACACAACTTTCGATCCACCTCCTAACGATCTGTTCACCACCTAAAGGCCAGACGGGAAATGGGAGGGGAGGGGTGCACGGGATGAAGGGTCGAGAACTGGGGAGTTTGATCGCTGAGCTAGGGCAACGACGGAGACGAGATCAAGGGGATGAGTATGTGATGCCATTAACCGTCACAGGCAACCATCTTCCCACAGGAAATATGTTTTTCAGAGCCTGCCAAATTTCAGACGAAGGATCCCAGTAATACAAAGGATAAAAAATTTCTCTACAGTTAAATACGAAGAAATCACACGAAAAAAGCCCTGTAACACGAATGATCAAAAATTTCTTCCCACTAATAGCATTGCCCAACGCATCCCAGTAATAACATTGCCCAACTCACCATAATTCCATCACAGGCAACCACACAAATAACATTTCTCTACAGGGAAGAGGAGTTGTGCAAAGCCATAAGGCATAAGAGGGATACCTGAGAAATTTCACACAACTTTCGATCCACCTCCTAACGATCTGTTCACCACCTAAAGGCCAGACGGGAAATGGGAGGGGAGGGGTGCACGGGATGAAGGGTCGAGAACTGGGGAGTTTGATCGCTGAGCTAGGGCAACGACGGAGACGAGATCAAGGGGATGAGTATGTGATGCCATTAACCGTCACAGGCAACCATCTTCCCACAGGAAATATGTTTTTCAGAGCCTGCCAAATTTCAGACGAAGGATCCCAGTAATACAAAGGATAAAAAATTTCTCTACAGTTAAATACGAAGAAATCACACGAAAAAAGCCCTGTAACACGAATGATCAAAAATTTCTTCCCACTAATAGCATTGCCCAACGCATCCCAGTAATAACATTGCCCAACTCACCATAATTCCATCACAGGCAACCACACAAATAACATTTCTCTACAGGGAAGAGGAGTTGTGCAAAGCCATAAGGCATAAGAGGGATACCTGAGAAATTTCACACAACTTTCGATCCACCTCCTAACGATCTGTTCACCACCTAAAGGCCAGACGGGAAATGGGAGGGGAGGGGTGCACGGGATGAAGGGTCGAGAACTGGGGAGTTTGATCGCTGAGCTAGGGCAACGACGGAGACGAGATCAAGGGGATGAGTATGTGATGCCATTAACCGTCACAGGCAACCATCTTCCCACAGGAAATATGTTTTTCAGAGCCTGCCAAATTTCAGACGAAGGATCCCAGTAATACAAAGGATAAAAAATTTCTCTACAGTTAAATACGAAGAAATCACACGAAAAAAGCCCTGTAACACGAATGATCAAAAATTTCTTCCCACTAATAGCATTGCCCAACGCATCCCAGTAATAACATTGCCCAACTCACCATAATTCCATCACAGGCAACCACACAAATAACATTTCTCTACAGGGAAGAGGAGTTGTGCAAAGCCATAAGGCATAAGAGGGATACCTGAGAAATTTCACACAACTTTCGATCCACCTCCTAACGATCTGTTCACCACCTAAAGGCCAGACGGGAAATGGGAGGGGAGGGGTGCACGGGATGAAGGGTCGAGAACTGGGGAGTTTGATCGCTGAGCTAGGGCAACGACGGAGACGAGATCAAGGGGATGAGTATGTGATGCCATTAACCGTCACAGGCAACCATCTTCCCACAGGAAATATGTTTTTCAGAGCCTGCCAAATTTCAGACGAAGGATCCCAGTAATACAAAGGATAAAAAATTTCTCTACAGTTAAATACGAAGAAATCACACGAAAAAAGCCCTGTAACACGAATGATCAAAAATTTCTTCCCACTAATAGCATTGCCCAACGCATCCCAGTAATAACATTGCCCAACTCACCATAATTCCATCACAGGCAACCACACAAATAACATTTCTCTACAGGGAAGAGGAACTATGCAAAATCATAAGGCATAAGAGGGATACTTGTGAAATTTCACACAACTTTCTATCCACCTCCTAACGATCTGTTCACCACCTAAAGGACAGACGGGAAATGAGAGGGGGGAGGGGTGCACGGGATGAAGGGCCGAGAACAGGGGAGTTTGATCGCAGAGCTAGAGCAACGATGGAGACGGGATCAAGGGGCTGAGGAGTAATATGTAGTGAGGAAACGCGGAACGCGGGGTAAAGGGAGCGGCGGACGATCCTTCGTGTTATAACGTAAACCCTTACGCACATTCTCCGACCGCCGGCCCCAACGCACTAACCAAACGCTTCTTCGGTGTTACGAAAACGCCGATCGTAGGGATAAGCTGCGCCAAACCGACCCTTAGTCTGAACCTTCCACTTGAAGAATTTTTAATGTGTTAAGAGAGTTATTTTTGTTTAGTATCCCCTTTTCATCATCTATATGGCTGATTAAGATTTTGTAGTACCCTAGATCATCAATGATAAACCTTTTATCCTTTACCACCATAATTGCTTTGTTATCTTTTTGGTTAGTTTACCGTGCAATGCCTATTTGTTTTTTGGAAGGTCCAAATTAAAAAATAAAATAAAATCATGCATTGCACCTTTAAAATCGTCAACAATACATTTAATAGTTGCTTCCATTCTTTTGGTGTTTGACTATATGTAGATTGTACTATTGTTGCTTTAACATGCTATCATTATAGAACCCTTACTCTTCTTTTAAGAATTAGTCAGGTTGTGTAAGATAGCGATAAAATTTTGAGCAAAATCAAATAAAGATAAGCGAACACATCACACATCACACATCACAGATCATAATTGCAGGACATATGTTTATTTGTTTAGGTGATATTTGCCTACATCTATGACCACATAGAGATTGAAATTCCATTAAAGTTTAAAAGTTGAATATATCAAATATTTCTTTTGTGCAGAAGAAGATAATTATGAGATATCGCTTTCACTATTTAATTGATTAAGAGAAAATGCACATGTTTGCTGTGAAAGTGAGTGTTGAGTTTGTAGAAGAAGGTTTTGTTGATGCTGCTATTACTGTCTTTCTTTCTTGGCTACTAAAGCTTTTTGCTCTCGTCTCTCCTCTACTTCAATAGCTTCTCTTTATTATAAATGAAATTTTAAGCATCTCTGTTCTCCGTCTTTGCTCTTTATATTTTCTTATGGTTGTCAGATGTTTCAATATTTTAGATCTATCTTCTTAAATAGTGCTTAGAGTTGGTAGGTAGTAAGGTTGAATTTATTAGGTGGATGATAAATGGTATTATAATGTATATGTTAGAAGATAGTAGCTAATGAATTTTAGGATTTAGGTATATGATAGTGGATAAAAGCTTGGATGACTGGGATTAAAAAAAAATTTCATATCTTAGCAGGTTGAAACGTTAACTTCTTCGCGAAGTTGCCCAACCAATATCAAGTTCATCCATATCTGAAGCTAGGAATATTGCTCACATTTTTAAGCTTTGAAGTAGTTCCATTATCAATTTTGATTTATACATCTTCAACTCTCACAGTACTTAGCACTTCACTATCAAATGGATAAACTTTTTTACAATCTCCTATAGTTAGCTGTAAACTTTTTTTATGGAGTGCTATGAAAATCGCATCTATTTGTATGATCCAGGACTCCATTAAACTATCCACGATTAGGATTGATGTATTAAATATCTCTTTATTTGTAGCATTCATAAATTCCTCTATATGATTTAAAGTTTGTCTACCCTTTACTCCTGACATACTCTTTTCATTTGATTGGACTTACCATACGATATCCATCACCAATATGATCATTTAATTGGCTCATTTGTTGATATTTGGATCGACCTTAATTTCTTCCTTTCTTGCACTTCTTCCTTTGCTGTCAAATTTTAGAGCAAGTGGTGAAGATCCTTCTTCTGATTCATGTCTTTTGGTGTTCTCACTCAAGTTTAGGTCAGAAGCATCAGTTAGATTTAACTTTTTAGACTAAAATGAACTAGTGACAACTATCACATTTCAAAACCAGCTCTCTAGAAATGATGAGAATAAGCTTAATATTTTATTGTCAAAGTTGATCAACACTAAGCTCACTTGACTTTTAATTATACTGAACTTAATTGTATGCACTGTTATGGAAGCACCCTCAACCATTCTATTTGAAAGATTTCTTATTAAATGCACCTTATTTATTGTTGTTGCTTTCTTGTACTACTATGGTAAAGTTTCCATTACACACTCTGGTTTTCTCGAGAAATAAAACGAAGGCAATATTTTTTCGCTGGTGATATCCATTCTACTCTTTAACACTTATCTGCCCAGGAGATCTTAGTCTTCTGGGCTAATGGTAGTGAGCTTCTTCGCCAAGGGAGAGATGCGACTTTTAATGGTACAAGCAGTTCTCAATTTGCATCTTCCACTACCCATAGCTTTTTCCATCGAATTGATCGATTCTAACTTCACCCTCTTTATATGCCACATTATTTACAAATTTCGTGCTTACTCTAAGGGTAATCTTGCTATGCTACCAAATGTTGGGAAAAAATGCATGCTCGAGAGTAATGGCAATCACAAGAATGAGAAGAATAACCTTCGTGTAGAACACCAGAAAAAGAACGTGATATTTTACATTATTGTGTGAAATCTACTTATGTCCATGGCGACATTGATAAATAAATATTGACTAATTCAAAGACATGCAAGATGCAATATTTTCTTCTTTCTTCACTAGCCTTCTTCCTCTCTCAAATTCCCTCTCTAAATTTGAGCATGAGTCCTCCATTTATGCTCACTGGAGAGAAAAAGAAAAACTTCCTTCTCACCTTCCATCTTTGTTCTGTTGCTTTTATCAGCGTCGTCAGGTCATCACTTTCTTGTTACACTTCCCAATTTATTTATTTAAACTATTCTCGTGTATAGAGTTTAGTGAAGTAGGAATTTTTGTATATGGTTGTAATTGATATGAATTGATAAGTCTCTAGCTGCAACATCTCTGTTTCTACTTGTTTCTGAGCTTTCTGGAATCGTTAGGGTTTCTCTACTACGTTTTGTGTATTCCCTTGCACACATACAATCATTGCATTTAAATTTTCAGAATTGTTCCTCAACTCCTCTGGGTTTCTTCTTATTTTCATGCTTTTCAGGGCTCTTCTGGAACAATTTGCACTGTTATATAATTTCTTATATAGTTTGCAGGAGCAGCACAGTCTCTGGGAGCTGGTGCCTTACTTGTAAATCCATGGAACATCACAGAGGTTGCTAATTCAATAGTCTATGCATTGAACATGCCTCCTGATGAGAGAGAAAAGCGCCACAGGCACAATTATGCCCATGTAACTACTCATACAGCCCAAGACTGGGCAGAAACTTTTGTAAGGTATGAATTTGATCAATGATGCCTAATATGATATAAGTAGACTATTTTTACAAGGGAAGGTTACATACATACGACATTATTCTTTGTATTAACCTATCTAACACAAACTTTCTTATTTATTCTGTGAAGTGTGAACACATCACATACCTTTTCATCCCATTCAATATCTGTGCTAACCGCTTGTTACAAATGAGTAAATGATTCCGTATTTGTATTAGCATGTATTTATTGATAAAGAAACTTTCTTTCACAGGCATTTTGATGCCCTAGAACATTATGTGGAGATCATTTTCTCTCATTTTTTGCTCTCTAATAAAATAGGATCATGATCCATCTTGTTTTTTCCGTAATAAAATTTAGGCACTTGAATGTTTCTCCACGTGGCTCTACTGCACGATTTTTTTGTATGTTAGACTCTTGTTTCTTCTGGTCAGTTCCCCTTAACTATGCCGTTAGTTGAGGTGCTCCTAAGTTTTGGCTTCTATATTTCATCCACAAATCTTAAACTGTAAAATGAATTCTATGCTGCTACTTAACAGTTATTAAACACATTTTATTAGCATAGATTTAATTTTATTTCTGTTTATGTGCGTTGATTCATACTCACAAATAGAATAATCATGTGCCTCGAGTGTGCTTTATATTTTTCAAGATTTGCTTTGTCATTGTGCCTTGTCTTTGTATTCATTCTTCATATTCTCATCTTCTACAGCACAGTCAAAACTCTGATTCCCTGATGTGAACAATCCTGCTCATGAAAGTTCTTTTACCTTAATTCCGTTTTTGTTTCCCTGTAGTGAACTCAATGATACTGTTGCTGAAGCTCAGCTAAGAACAAGACAGGTTCCACCAGCACTGCCTTCCGAATTAGCAATTAATCAATATTTGCAGTCCAAGAATCGACTTTTGATACTGGTATTGTCTGATTTTACACTTCATGTTTAGATTTCATTATTTAAAAAAAATTGCATGCAATGTTTATTAATTAATTAATTTTAATTCTGAGCTTTGTTGGTTGACTACTACAGTGTAAGATGTTATAAAAGCCAAATCAATTTGTCCAAAAATAAATGTGTAAACACGTACTAGAAAGAGATGCTTATTTATCCTGTTTCTCAGGGGATTAAACCTAATATTAGAACTTATAACCTAAATCCCTAGTGCTATTGATCACATGCAATATTGATAAACAATTGCTAAAATTTTTGTAAATATAGAGTGGGTTTTTTTTTGTATAGACTTTAATGGCAACATTTTAACTGACCCAGCTACACTATTTCATTTTATAACAATTTGAATTTGAACGCCTTAGTTTGAGTTATTATTCGTGTATGATTTTGTTATTAACATTTTTTCAGTGAGTCTTGCACATGTTCAAAACTGCAGGGTTTTAATTCAACTCTAACAGAACCGGTTGAGTCTTCTGGAAGGAGAGGTGGAGATCAAATCAAAGAAATGGAGCTTAAGTTGCACCCGGAGTTAAAAGGCCCATTGGCAACATTGTGCAACGATCCGAAGACTACCATTATTGTCCTTAGTGGAAGTGACAGAAGTGTCCTGGATGATGTACAAATTTTTCATTACTTCATTTTCCTGTTTCATTAGATATTTTCCGTCCCTTATACTTTTTTTTTTTTCTCCTCAGAATTTTGGTGAGTATAACATGTGGTTGGCAGCAGAAAATGGAATGTTTTTGCGTCTTACTGATGGAGATTGGATGACAACAATGCCAGAGCATCTAAATATGGATTGGGTTGACAGTGTAAAGGTGATTTTAGCTCTATGATTTGTATTGCGTGCTTGATGAACATTTGGTGCTTATTGATTATTGCTCTCAACTTCATTGGATTTACCAGCATGTTTTCGAGTATTTCACGGAAAGAACACCAAGGTCTCATTTTGAACATCGGGAGACATCACTAGTCTGGAACTACAAGTATGCAGGTAGTTCTTATGCAATCAATGACTTATTTTATGTGGCATTTACATAGCACACAATTCTGATGTATTTACATATCTCACACCTTTACCTTCATATTTACACACACGACACTCAATTTTTTAATATCACATGAAAAATAGCACTAGTATTACCTTTAAAAAGTGAAATACACCTTTTAACACATGGGTATAAAGTACCAGAGTGCTATTGAAGCGGGGGCTATGGAGGAAAGGCCGGTCCTCAAAGGGAGGGGGGGTTATCGCTCCTCTCTTTCCCCTTTCATTTCCTCCCCTTCTTTCTTTTTTTGAACTTGAGGCGGGGGCTATGGAGGACCGGCCGGTCCTCAAAGGGAGGGGGGTTATCGCTCCTCTCTTTCCCTTTTCATTTCCTCCCTTTCTTTCTTTTCTAGAACTTTCCTATTTTAAATCATTTCCTAAAATAGCACTTTGGTACTTTATTACCATGGTTCTTATGCAATCAATGACTTATTTTATGGGGCATTTACATAGCACACAATTCTTATGTATTTACATATCTCACACCTTTACCTTCATATTTACACGCATAACACTCAATTTTTTAATATCACATGAAAAATAGCACTAGTATTACCTTTAAAAAGTGAAATACGCATTTTAACACATGGTATAAAGTACCACAGTGCTATTGAAGCGGGGGCTATGGAGGACCGGCCGGTCCTCAAAGGGAGGGGGGTTATCGCTCCTCTCTTTCCTTTTTCATTTCCTCCCTTTCTTTCTTTTCTAGAACTTTCCTATTTTAAATCATTTCCTAAAATTTGAAATCCTAATTATATTTTATTCTCCTTTTATATTTTGAAGTCCTTTCCAAAATCTGAATTTTGATTACTTTATTTACCCTTCCTCAAATCTGATTTTCCTTCACTTTATTTCCTTTCCTCGATCTGAAACCTGATTTGATTCTTCCTTCTTATTTTATGTATTGCCTAAATAAAGTCCTAACCTCAATATAAATAGAGGATGATGCGTTTAGAGTTAGGTGTCTTATTTTTTATATCTGAATTCAGGTTTTAGCCTTGATATTATCCCTTTGAGTATTGTTTCCAATGTCAATCTAGTGCTCGGGCTGTCTCTCGTTTGAGGTGGCGATCGTCTCCAAGGTCCGAGCAGTGCTACGACTGTAGCAACCCCAATGAGACATTTATCTTACCGTACTTCCATTTCCCTACTATCATTTCTGAATCCAGCCCCTACAACCCCTTCTTCCACTGCTGTCAGCCACCTTCCTGCTCCTATCCAGCCACGCAACTCCCCTTCCACTGCTGCCAGCCTTGCTCCTTTCCTCAGGACTCCGTCAGCTTACTCCGTCAGCTGCTGTCTTCCTCGTTAACCACCTATAAACAGCCCTTCCATCTCCTCCCTGCCCCTGGCCAGCCATCTCAACAACCCGCCAGCCTTACTGCCCCCTCTGGTTCCTTCCCTACAGATTACAATCACCACTGTCCATTTGACAGCATCGCTCTAACAACAAACTAACGACTCTTCCTTGTAGCTTCCCTGCAGGTCACAACAATTGCTGCCCTTCCAAGCTTCCTATAACTGTGGTTTGATGCCCCTACCCTTGTTAATTTGTTTCACATCCCTTCCACAAGAGCGAGACACCTCTCCGGCCTTCATCGCAGTCGCATCAAACTTGGTCTTCTTTTGTCAAGTCTTTATTTTTAATCCATTGTTTTACGCTTTTGTTTTATGTGTTCTCTTTCTTTCTTTTGAGTTTTCATTGTAACCTTGTTTAAGTCATTAATAAAATTATGTCGTGTATAGTGGTTTGGGTTAACTTCGGTATCATTTGGTAATAGAGCTAGTTCAACCCTAATTTCATCTTAGGATTTCTAGCATCCGCCCCTACTCAATCCTCACAATAAAATAAATACTTTCTTTCACATTATTTTCTTTCTTTGTTCTTTCTTTTATTTCCTTCCACAGATCCCAAATCCTAACCATGCCACCAAGGAGATCTATGCCCGAGCCTACCAGGATGAGATACGGCCAGAGCTCTACCATCTTCAGCAGAGGCTTATGGATATTGAAAAGAAAATTCAGTGGGAGGTTACTCTAATATACTTCTCCTTCATAGCCACCTTCTTTCTCCCGTCCAGCCACTGCATCCGCTCTGCCAGCCTTGCTTCTTCCCTCAGGACCTATTCCAGTCGTTGGCTTCTTCTTTAACCACCTACTAAGAGCCCTTCCAGCTCTTCCTGCCCCCGGCCGACCGCCAGCCCTCCCATCAGCCTGCTAGCCTTGCTGCCCCTTGGTTCCTTCCCCACAGACCACAACCACCGCTGTCGTTGTCAGCGTCGCTCCAACAACAAACCAACAAATTCTCCCTTCTGCTTCCCTGCAGGCCACAACTATCACTGCTCTTCCAAGCTTCCTCCAACTGTGGTTTGATGCCCCTGCCCTCGTTGATTTGCTGCCCATCCCTTCTGCATCAGCGAGACACCTCTCCAGCCTTCACGGTATCCGTCTGCCTTCCACTACCACTCAAACTCCCTCCACATTAAGTTTGTTATGTCTTCTATTGTCGAGTTTTTATTTGTAATCTTTTGTTTTAAGCTTTTATTTTGTGTGTTGTCTTTCTTTCTTTTGAGTCTTCATTGTTACCTTGTTTTAAGTCATTAATAAAATGTTGTCGTGCATCGTGGTTTGGGTTAACTCCGGTATCAGCTAAATACATAAGAATTGTATGCTACTTATGTAAATTTCCTTTATTTTGTTCTATAATATTGCACATTCAATGCTAATGCTACCTTGTTTGCTTCATTTTCGCTGTTTACGAAGATGTTGATTTCGGAAGGCTCCAAGCAAGGGATATGCTACAACATCTGTGGACAGGCCCAATTTCTAATGCAGCTCTTGATGTTGTCCAAGGTAGCAGGTCAGTTGAGGTTCGTTTCGTGGGAGTGACAAAGGTGGGTCAACCTGTTTGAAACCAATGTTGATGTAGAAAGTTGCAGTTACAGAACTGAGACGACTCATGATAATCTATTTTTGGATGTAAATAGTAGGAAAGGAATTTGACTTCTGAGGTTCTTTTATTCCTAGTTTTTTCAGTTGTCAGTCGGTAGTTGTAAACCATGTGTTCAATTTAAGAGAAAACTTGGTGCTTTTTGGTAATTAACCTTTCCTTTATACCTAATTAATTTGTTCTTCTCTTCATCATCATCAGTTAGCCGAGTTCAGGAGTTCATCTTAGCTGCAACTCAAAATTATTGAGTAGATTTTGATTGGACTCTAATTCAATTGATTCCAATCATATCAAAGATGATTCCAAGTTGACTAGAGATTAAAATAAAAATGTATTGGAGGGAGGGATTGAACCCATGATCACTACTTAATATATCAAAATACTAACGATTGAACAATTATTAATTTATTGATACTATGTGTTGAATAAATATAAATATATAGCAAGTTTTAGCAGTCCGCATGTTAACTAGTGATCATGGGTTCATTTGGATTTATTTATTCATAATTTATCTTATGCTTTTCAAGGACTATTCTTGGCGACTTGTATTAAAAAAGTTCATTGAAGACTAATCTTTATTTTGGATCATAATTGTTTTCATCTATTACATCTTCATGGAATTTACTGAAGTTTTAATATCTTTAATGTATACAGGGTGCCGCAATCGATCGGATATTGGGAGAAATTGTTCACAGCAAGAACATGAGTGTGCCGATAGATTACGTTTTATGCATCGGTCGCTTTCTTGGAAAGGTTGATTTTTCTTAACACTTATTTTCTCTAACTTCTAGTATTCTCATGTTGTTTATTTGTTCGCTAGTTTTTCAAAATCATTTTATCTTGTGTTTTTTGATGTAGATTGTTAAGAACAAATCTATAAGAATTAGTATGTAAATGGGAAAATCATGAATTTGGTGAAAAGAAAGCAAGCTTTAAGGTTGGTCATATCATAATCATCATTAGCTTTGTCTTAATTATTCAATTTTAGCTTTATGAATCCTAATTTTCTTTTTTGTTTGATTGAGTGTTGCATGGTATCAAACCTGCCTTACTGATATATTTTTGCACAAAGTTTAACCATAATTTGTCAATTCCTTATTCTTCCTTTAGTATTAATTTTATTTACCATCTTATTGATGCATCTTATATCATTTATTGTGCATGCCCAAATCCATGTTGTTTATTTTCACAATTCTGAATTTCAATTGATTTTAATTTGCATCATCTCTGTAGTATACTGATATTTTAATCCATTCTTTTTGGTATTTTTACACATTAGTTAACATTCTCATTTTCAAAAATCTTAGGTTGGCTATTAATGTCTTAATACTCCTCAATCCTCATATAATACAAACATTGTAGCCCACCTTATTGCATTTTATTAAAGTTTATCTTTAAGATTACTTGCTGTTCTCTTACTGTACAGTGCTCATAAGACATTTCTCTATTTTAACTTCTCTAAATATTCTCATTTATTCTCATTCTTATGCAATAAATTTGAATTATTTAAAAACTTCTTACATGCAAGTGTCACTTTATAATTCTAGCCTTAGCATCGCATTCTCTAAAATTACTAATTATAGACCCTTGAGGTTTCTGTTTGGTTTAAATGTTTTTATTTTGCACCTTCAAATACAAAAAAAGTGGCATTTTTTATATTAAAGCCTTGGGTTGTATAAAAGAAAAAAGAAAGGTTGTAAATACATAAGAATTGGGTGTATGTATGTAAATGCTCCTACAAAAATTTTGCTATTTGTTGCCATTAGCACTTTCTTTAATCTATGATTCAAATATCCTATTTTCACAATTCTGAATTTAAATAGATTTTAATTTGCATCATCTCTGTAGTATACTGATATTTTAATCCATTCTTTTTGGTATTTTTACACATTAGTTAACATTCTCATTTTCAAAAATCTTAAGTTGGCTATTAATGTCTTAATACTCCTCAATCCTCATATAATACAAACATTGTAGCCCACCTTATTGCATTTTATTAAAGTTTATCTTTAAGATTACTTGCTGTTCTCTTACTGTACAGTGCTCATAAGACATTTCTCTATTTTAACTTCTCTAAATATTCTCATTTATTCTCATTCTTATGCAATAAATTTGAATTATTTAAAAACTTCTTACATGCAAGTGTCACTTTATAATTCTAGCCTTAGCATCGCATTCTCTAAAATTACTAATTATAGACCCTTGAGGTTTCTGTTTGGTTTAAATGTTTTTATTTTGCACCTTCAAATACAAAAAAAGTGGCATTTTTTATATTAAAGCCTTGGGTGGTATAAAAGAAAAAAGAAAGGTTGTAAATACATAAGAATTGGTGTATGTATGTAAATGCTTCTACAAAAATTTTGCTATTTGTTGTCATTAGCACTTTCTTTAATCTATGATTCAAATATCTCTCTGTCCATCTGTCATCTTTCTTGTTTTGGAATGAAGATTACAGAATGATTGGAAACAATTTTTGCGCCAGATTTTTTAATCATTATCATCTTAGAGAACCATTTCCTACATATCAGTAATATTATCTTTTTCTGCTGCTTAAATAATTCTTCAGGACGAAGATATCTACACATTCTTCGAGCCGGAGCTCCCATCCGAACCCTTAGCCTGCTCCAGATCAAAAACAGCAGAAATTTTCAAATCATCTGCCGAGAAGAGGAACACAGGGAAGCCTTCCAACATCAAAAACACCATGAGAGTCTCTCATGGAAGGAACCAGAAGGGCTCCTTTTCATTAGAAAGGAAGGCTTCGTCCTCATCTTCTTCATCATCGCCATCACTATCATCATCATCATCCAACCACAACCACAATAATAACAATCTAAACCCCTCGAAATCGGCTCAAGACACCTCTTCCTGGCACGAAGGATTCTCCGTGCTCGATCTCAAGGGTGACAACTACTTCTCCTGCGCTGTCGGAAGGAAGCGGTCGAGCGCGAGGTACCTTCTCAACTCCTCAGAGGACGTCGTGCTGTTTTTGAAGGAATTAGCGGAGTCATGCACCCAAAATGGTTTTGTTAATCCTAGCAACCATTTCTTGAATGCTGATAGGATGAGATGAGAGGTATTGTATTACAGAAGGTGTCGTGTGTGCCCCCCCCGTTTGACTGTGGAAAGAAAGCTTGTTTTTTTGCAGGCAATGTTTTTGCAGGGAAGGGGCTTTAGAGGAATGGAGCATTCTTAGGTATTCTATAATGTTTTATATTTTATGTGTTATTCATAATGTTAATCACGGTTAATTTGGTAACATTATGTGTATAATTGTTGGTGTTGGCTTTTTTTTTTTGTAATTCTAGCAACTCATTGCTTGTATAATAATAAACTCTCTTCTTTTAGGTTCTTGGTTATACCATTAATGAGTGGGATTGTTGTGTTTCACCTAAACTTCAATTTATATATGTCACTTTATCAAAAGATGTATTTTATCCTTTATATGAAAGACTTGGGGGCGGTATAAATGTAAGAAAAAGTAAAGTTTAGGTGTCAGATTTGCAAATTACATAGGAGTATTATGTACGAAAATGCCCAAAAAATTGAATTTTATGTGGTGTAAATACATAGGAATTGATTGGTATGTGTGTGAATCAAGTCAAAATTTATTTTATTAGAAATTTAAATTTAACGACCAAATTATATATTGCAAGAAACAATTGACGATACATTACGAATTGTTGGATGTTGATTAAATTATTATCCTGTATTGGAAATGATAATGTGTTTTTTAATTTTTTTGGTTTAGTTGGTGTTTGTTCAAATTAAATTATTTAACTTTTATTTCAAATTTAATTTTTTTTATGTGCCATGCCAAAATTTGGGTGCCATAAAGGTAAAAAGTAAGGTCTTATATATGTAAAAAGGTCTACATATATATGAATTTTTTTTTTACATTTATAACACCCAAATCTTTCATATCACAACAACAACATTTCATGCATATAGATAAGATGGCATATATGGACCACCATTTCATGCATATAGATAAGATGGCATATATGTAAAAGTTGAAAATCAAGTATTAGATATGTAAATACATAGGAATTGTATAGTATGCATGTAAATCTTCCTATTTATCATAATCATCGAATTTACTTTTAAGTATATATTAATACTAATCTCAAAAGAAATATAATGATCAAAAATCTCAATCCGTTTTGAGTCAGAAAATCCTGATCAAATTTTCTCCGTTGACATCACACAATCCCACCCTTGTTTCACAAATCAAAAGAATGCAGATTTGCAAATCAGGATTCATAAAAAAAAAATTTCTGAACTTGCCCTCTAAAATGTGAATTCAGTTTGAACTGGAACAGTGTACAGAAAAGGCATTACACACATACCAATCCATTCTTATGAATTTACATACATACCATCTTACCCGTGCACAAAAAGGTGTATTTCACTCCTTAAAAATTAAAAAAGTAGTCTTTTTTTATGTGATGCAAAAGATATGGATGGTATAAATGTAAAATGAAAAATTTTGGAGGAGTTAGATATGTAAACTCATAATAATTGACTGATATGTATGTAAATGCCCCCAAATAAAAAGGCAAACATTTGAGACAGACAAACAAGTATATACTGAAAGAGTTCACAGAAAACATCCTGCTCACAAACATATTTCATAGGTTTTTTTTTTTCACTTAAAACACATTTACAGAATTACCACACTTTCAACGTATAAAACCCAAATCTTTGCAGATACAATCAAGGAAAGCACAGTGCCTGCTTTTGAAATAAGATTTCACGCTGAGAAAAGAGCAAACCAGAGGAGAATTGTGCAAGAAAATGGTTTTTACAAGTGAGTGAAAAGAAGCCAAGCAACAGCAGCCAACATGACGATGACAACGACAGACAAGAGCAAGCAGATGCACGAGCAGCCTCCTTTCGTACGCTTGTTAAGGATGGCCAACCTCTTTTGCACACGCTGCATGTGTAAAACATAAAATTTAAAGGGTGAAAAGTTAAAAGAGAAGGAGAGAAACTCAGCCTGCTATTATAAATAATGGAAATAGCAAAAAAAAAAAAAAAAAAAACTGCTATTAAAATGATTGAATGATTTTGCTTTTAGACCATCTTTTTAGAAAGATTTATAGACATACCACTCAAATATTATGTATTTACATATCTATACCTAAACTTTTAAAATAATGATACTTCTGATGTGATATGAAAAGATTTGGACGTATAAATGTAAAATGCAAAATTTAGGTGCTATAGATAAAAATATATAAGAGTTGGGCGGTAGGTATGTAAATGCCCTTTCTTTTTAAACTTATATTTAGGGAGATAAAAGGTAAAGAGTTTGAAGCATTGGATGTGGAATGAAGATGATTACTTGGATCCCGATCACATGACGAAAAAAAAATTTATGTGTTTATTCATCAAAAGAAGTTCATTTGTTTTCATTAATTATTTTATTCAATGTTATTTTGTAATTCCAGTAGTTGATGATGGATGGCATTAAGATGAGTATTTTCTATTTTCAGATGTTCGATTGGTTTATATAAATCTATTATGAAATTAAGTTGGTTTGGTTCTATGATACCTTCAAGTTCAATCAAGCTGACATGGACTGTATTCCCATGTTTTACTTTCTGGGAAAGAACCAATTTTTCAAGATGGTTATCTATCTATTCCTATGACTATGATCGAAATTTCTTTAATTATTAAATGTTGTTTTGAAATTTCATATTATGGATTATGGAGAAGATTGGAATTATGAACTAGAAGGCTATATGAAATTGAATAAGGTTAATCTTTGTGCAGATCATATCCAAGAGTCAATAAATAGTTGTTTTTAGGCATGTAAATTATTATTTAAATTGAAAAAAAAAAATCTCTTCTAGTTTATAATTTTGTGAGTACAAATTGAACGATTTCTTCAAGTGTTGGTATAAATGTAACTACTTGTTTTTGGCTTATTATTGCTCTTATATTACTTGTGGTCATTAAATAACAATTACACATGGATTTTGTATCGTTCAAATTTCTTGATAAGCCCTTTACATTTAATTGATTATCATAATATCGCTTGGGTTGTAGATCTCTTGTTTATTTTTTACATTTAAAAAAAAAGTAATTTGCCAACTTATTTAATGGTTTCTTATTAGTGAATAATAAATTCTCAGGATTACACATTACAACAATAAATTTGCATCAAGAATTCTAATCCTTAATTATCCTGCAACAAATTGTTATCTAAACTTATGACTGCATCATCATGTCAAATATATTTAGGACATGTAAATTGGTATAATAAAAAAAATTAACAAACACGCAATTTTAAAAAATAGGTAGGTTATTGTTCAAGCTAATAACAAGAGAACAACGGCGAGGTAACATAACTCCTACATTTTATGTGGGCAAAACCTTAAGAACATAAAATATATACTGACAATATCCTATAATTGGTAAATATTAAAATGAATTGCATAAACCAACTCAGAGTCGTACACAAAAAAATTCCAGCATTGTTTAAATCATATTATCGAAGATTTACACGCCATGTAGCGACACATAATTAACCTTCAAATCATGTTTGTTATCACTCTTGCTTAATTAAATGACTAAGCAAAAGTATACAAATGAACTAAGCTACAGTTCATAAAAAATATTATTTGTTGTTTCAACTAAAAATATTCTATAAAGGATATCGCACTTATGCCAGTTCTCAAGGGAAACTCAGTGATATCTCATCCAAACAAATTAAATTAGTAAAATCCTATAAGTGGATTCCATTAAGGTAATTGTAATAAATCAATATCCTAGGTGATTCAATACATGTATTTCTCCTCCTTAATTTATCACATCATCTCTGTTAATTAAATCACCACAGCTCTTCTCGTTCATCCTATCCTCATATTAATGAAGCAGAATGGCAATCATCAAATACAGCCACAGACAGGAATCTACATCTGGCATCAAAAATAAAAAGGAAAATTTGCATACATGCCAAGTCTTATGTATTTTATCTTTCATCTCACATCTAAAATACCACCACTTTAACTTTTAAAAAGTGAATTACACCTTTTCATGCATAGGTAAGGTGGCATGTATGTAAAAATTTAAGTTTAGGTGTTAGATATGTAAATACATAGGAATCGAGCGGCATGGATGTAAATCCTCCAAACAAGAAACCAGGGTGAAAATCCTATGTTTTCATGGCTGAATTTGCTCTCAAGAATGTTCATGATAAATCTAATATTTTCAAAATGTTAAAAAATTGCAATGAACAAATCACATATTCATGCCTAGCAACAAGATCGCATCAAAGGACCCGACACACTTATGACGAAGTGCCACCTGAAACACCTTAGAGTGCTTAGATCACGTTTGTTTGGGTGGCAGCCCTCGAGTAAACACCATTTTAATATTGGAGAACATTCCATAAACATCTTTTTTTTTCCTCCAAAATTATTTTCTTGTTTGACAGATGTGCACCAACATAAGTGTTACTATGTGAACTTGCCCTGGATTCTTCAACTTTATTGAAGAAATTCCTTTAAATTATTAAGAGCCACCTCTTTTCTCATTCAAGCATTAGACATCGAATTATTCTTCAAATCCTTATAAGTTATAATTCTGTATTTTTCTAGCACACCTCGTGTATTTTCAAATTGTATGGTTTTGTGATATAACTAATCAAGTCATAACATAATGTTTTGAATCTTAAATAGCATCAAATTTTATCAAGAACTTCTTAATTATCTTATCTGCTAATTACCTGAAAATGTAATAATGCCTCGTTTGAGCCAGCGTTGCAGTTGAAAAAATTTGGTTTAAATGCTATGGGTAGAATAACGCCATTAAAATGCTCCGGTCGCTAAACGCCATGTATGTTTGAATAAAGGCTTCGTTTGACGGCGAGGCAGAACACCGAAACAAAGGACACGATCCAGAACACTGAAACGGAGGGACCTCCTCATGATCTGAAAAAGACGAATTTCGCCGTTCCAGTAGACGCGCTTCTACTGAAGCTTGTTGGCCAAACGACCTCCAGCATTCTTCTGACGTTTTCCGAAAAGGAAAGGAGGCAAGTCGTGCGGCCAAACGAGCCCTAAATTATGATGCTATTATTATTATTATAATTTCTAAAGATATTTCTAAAGAGTAGATTTTACTGAAATCATTAACTAGCCACCTAAATCTTGTCACCTTTCAATGCCAATACATGGCCACTCTAAAGTTAACAAAAACCTACAAAAAAATGCCCATAAAATGGCCCCAAATATGACACAATCATCGCAAGGTTTGGCACATTCGACTAAATTACTTAGGCAACTGTATCAACCATCTAAAGAAAGGTTAACACCTAGTAATCTGCTATTCACACCTCATGCATCAATGTAATGATAAATGTAAAATGAGACTCATAAAGAAAACTCCAAATGGTTGTGATAATGATGATGATCATGATATATTAAGAGTATTAAGATTTAGAACCTTAATGGTTGCTCTTGATTTCGTTTGTAAGAAATTTCGGGAATTACTCCGTTACTGTCATCTTCAACCTTAATAATATGACATGATTTTCCCCATTTTGATAAATTGGTTGATTTGTTTCAACCATTCATATGCTGGTGAATTTAAAAGATTTATTTATGTATTGAATTTAGATATTGATATCATGTTGCATATAAGATTAGAGTAAGTAACAAAATGGTCATCTGATTGTGGGGGATCATTTTAATCCTGAAGTTTATAAAAGTGCAATTTAGTCACTGGACACTTTTAATATGGGTTAAAATAATCCCAACTAATAAGTATTTTAACCCCATAAAAAGAGTAAGGCAAGGAAATAATTTAGCATTTTTATAAATCTTGGACTAAAATGGCCTCATAATAGACTGGGGACTAACTTGACAATTTACTCTAAAAAAAATCTAGAAATTTCACACTAGTTGAAAAATCAACATGCAAATACACAGGTTCTACTATTGAATCTGGTTCAAACTCAAAAACCAAACAACTGTATATTTGGATAATATCGACATTTACTAAAACTTCCACACCATACAACATCGAACCAAAATTCCATCACAATTTACTAGAATGATGTTACCTGAAGCCGAGAGTCTGTAATATCAACATGTTCATCCAAGTTGTCCTGAAAAGAAAAAAAACATTAAAAATAAGGGGCATTTACATACATAACAGCCAATCCCTACGGATTTGCATATCAAACACCTAAATTTTACCTTTTACATTTACACTGCCCAAATATTTCATATCACATAAAAAATACCACTATTAACGTTAAAAAAGTAAACCCTAAACCCATAAAAAATACCAATATTCACCTTTTCATGCATAAGTTAGGAGGCATATTTGTAAAAGTTGTGAAGTATAAGTGTTAGATATGTAAATACATAGGAATTAAGTGGTATGTCTGTAAAGCTTGCTAAAAATAATTTAAAATATGATGCGAGAAATAAAAATACAGCAATAATAAGAGTATAAAAATCTATAAAATGTTGTGCATACAATTAATCTAGTTTGTAAATCCAGCTCTTCATTAACGGCCAATGCAATATGCTTTGTGCTCAATACTGTTTCCTCCAGCTTTTCGAGGCCCTCGTCTTGCTCTATTTATCAATAAAAATATAAATAAATATCAAACACAGAAACACACAAATGAAACTTAAATTCCCTAAATATACCTTTCATAATTTGCCGTTGCAGAACAACAATACCATGATTATCCAACCCTGTAGTTCTGTTTATCTCATCAGATTTTTTACTTTGTCCAAGTAACTCTTCCCTGATGAGACAATTAATCACATCTGAGGGCAGTTAAAATCTGGAGCCTTATATGAGTTTTTGACTCGATAACATTAATTACAAGGGAAATTTACACATGCAGCAACAATTCTCATGTATTTACAAAAATCACACCCAACTTTCATATTTACGTAGAAAAGACTTTGGTGCTTTAAACATGCATGAAATAAAATTTCAATTTCAAAAGTGCTAATAGTGCTATTTTTTATGTGATATTAAAGATGTGAGTGTTATGTGTATATAAATATGAAAATTTAAGTGTGAGATTTGTAAATACATAAGAATTATGTGGTATGGAGGTAAATGCCCCTATTTTAGATGGAAAAACCTATTTTAAAAAACCAGGAAAAGAAAATTTAAAAATTATACAAAATGACAGCAATGAAGAATGATGATACTACCTAGTAGCAAATTTTGACATGTTTAATGCGGACGCCATTTGCTTTACTTTCGATCTCAAATTTGAAAGTGTGTCTTGGCGCTTATGGAGCTCCTTTTCAGTCCTGCAGAAGTACTTATTAGGTAATAAAATCTCAAATCATTTTTGTATTCAACATGTAAATCATAATGGATCATCCTTTATTAAAAATCATATAAGCAGAACTTGTGTAGTATGCATCTAGATGTGAAAAAAAATTTATATGAGCTGCAGACACTGCATTAGAAGAAGATACTATATTGTTGATTCACCATCATCATCATCATCATTAGCACCATCCATTATATGGGGTCAACACAATAAATCCACATATTTAACTTGCTCTCGCCAGCTTTGAAATTGCTCAATTAAGTACTGAGGCTTCTTTCGTTTATGAGGCCAGGCATAAGCCTCAAATTTACAACATTGAGTGAAGTGATAAATATTATATAAACTATCAAATGTGAAGTAAGAAATAATATGTAAATATTCTAACTTATTAAAACATTATAAAATAACATAACAACATTCTAAGTAAAAAAATAAAAAATTACATAAATTTAGAAGTAACACGTTAATATCCTAACATCAAACTAAGAAATAAGATGAGTTATTTAAACATTAAATTATCAAAGTAAGCAAATATATTAAATTAAAATAGTTATATTAAAACAAAACAATTAAACTAAATTAAATATAAGTTTGTCTCTCCCATACCCACCACTTAAACAAGAATATAACAAGTCATCAATATTTGAATTTTTAAATTTAAAAATTCCTATTAATCTCATTACTCGATTGATTTTCATTAGAATCATCAGCATAATGAATTGTTTATATTGCGCCTTATCCTTAGTCGTATCTATATCTTCCCATTCCTCATTATCTTTAATCACAGCTATTTTCTATTTTTAATGAATAATCAACAATAAAAATTATCAATTAAAATAATAACTATGTTGATAGTTAGAACTTCAACACATATTTTTTTTATGGATACATTTTCCTTTTACTCTTGTTATTTAGTGTGTGAGGTGTGAGGGTCAATAGATGAGGTATATTCATTTGTAAGGCGTGCCTTTAGTTTTGTTTAAAAAATTTGAGTATAGCCTCAAAATTTTGAGGCATATTTTTAGCCGAGCACGCTTCAAGGCATGCATTAACCTGGGTGAGATGCATATAGTGAGGCGTAAGCCTTATAGCGATTTTTTTTTTTTATTTCAAGTGATGAGGTAAGCCTAAACTCTCAAGGCCTCATATTGGGTGGGCAATTTTAATGTTCAACATATTATCCCTGAATTATTTTGAACAACTTCTACTCTTAAAACTTTAGGTCCAAATCCTTTTCCACTTAATTCTTTGGAATAAACAAAATCAACTTCTCTAATGATGACACTTTATATATGTCTAAAACCACCCAAATCTATTTTAATCACCTTATTTTCAATAGTTTTAACTCCACCATTTCTTCTGATAGAATCATTCCACAATTTATCCTTCATAGTTTTATTTCCACAATTTATCCTTCCTAATTTTATCATACATACATCTTACAATTCTCACTTCTACCACACTCAGCTTGGATATTAATGACATCTTTACAACACAACATTGAAATTCATGTAACATCAATGGCTTAGTTATAATTTTATAAAATTTACCTTAAAAGTCTATGATATTATCTTATTACACAAAACAAGACACTTTTCAGTTTAATCATGCAAACTTATCTGAAATATATAGTTATAAAAATCCTCATTAGGCCTTATAATACATCATACTTAAATATTTCATGCTTATATATAACATTATCATTACATTAAATAAAATGATGATTGTCAAAATAATATGTGATAAAATTACACATCATATACTTAAGTCATTCTTCTACTAATTTTATGGCCCCAATCTTCCAACACTTCCTCCACTACTCTACTTTTTCACTTTCAGTGAATGTTTCATTCATTATAAGGCATCTCATTTTAAACATCCTTTGTAAACATTGTCATAATACAAAAGGATATGAACTAAACATCAAACATTGTCATAGACCTCTGACAACTAAAAAATCTTGGGATATTCCACAATTCCTTCAAATACTAATCAGTGACCAATCATGCATATCTTTAACAATGTAAGCATCTCTTTCACACAAATCTTCTTTTCGAAAAACACACCAAATTAGTCAGATAAAGACTTCTTCTTGTTGTTGTTATACATAAAATTAATTCTTGTAATACTCAATTATAATCCTTCTCAAACTTAATAGAAGACATGTGACTAACTTAATGAAAGATCTTTCTAACATGAAAGCAAATCGATTATAAAAAACTGCAGATATTTTTTCCATTCTTGTGTTCCATTACTCTCTACTATAACCTCATTATATGATTCATATGCTTTATTCTTTTATAGCTAAGAAAAACCTAAATCCACTTCAATTGTTTTAGATCTAAAAATGCAATATCCCTGTAACTCTTTAAATTTTAATATAAATCTCATCTAGACCTAAAAAATTATCATTATGCATATTTTTAAAGCTAAATCCACTTCAAAGTTTTTAGATTAAGCTATAATATACTTCACTATAATGCTCTCTTTGTTCTCGAACAATAATTGCTTCATTAAGCTCTCACTTGATAATTTCTCAGAATAATATTTTCATTATGCTTTCATTATAACAAATGCTCTATTTCCTTCCTATTGAATACATCTAAAATGATAAAAATCCTTGAATCTATTAACACTTATCATTAGTTATTTTATGCATATCATTTCTCTCCGTTATGCATCTTCACTAATTATCCTTTTAGAAAAGTGTTTACCTTTATTAAAACATTATAAGATAAAATAATATTCAATTTTTGTCATCTTTTAAAATAACATGTCATTTCCTTAGTAAAACGTTGTACCTCCTCACTCCACCAAATCTCCTTATCAATGTATCATATATTTCTAGACTATCTTATAACTTCTAAATTTTCTTAATAAAAAATGACATCTCATCTCAAATCAAGTTTGGGTTAACCAAAAATTCTAATTTACCTCCTTTAGCAATATATCTTTCGAGATTAATAGATTTTCACATGTCAAAATGACCATCATATACCAGAGCACAATCTGTTGTGAAGTTTTCGTTATATTCTTGTGATATATATTCATAACTGATTACATACTTATCCTATATTGTGTGATTAAGCTCCCCTTGAAATCACCTTGAAAACTTTGCAGAGATTTTCCATCACTTTCAAGTTAGAAGAAATATTTTTATTACTTGGAAAACCTTTAAAGTGATCTAGTATTAAAGCACATGTTTACTATTGCAAGATCATATGCCACTGTGCAATAAAGCACAACTTCTTCCATTATATTTCTAAATCCTACTACATAAACACTATGAATCCTCTCATAGCTCATATTGCTATAGCATATATGCCCATTTAACTCACATTTAATAACTATCATTTCTTCAATAAAAAAATGTTGTAGTACATCATCAATCTCTTCTTAGATTTGATTTTTTAAATTACCTTTAAATCCAAATTAAGACATTCAACACTATTGTTATTATACATTTTCACGCATAGTAACTTATAATACTCCCTAACATCTATGAATTTTCTCTTGTCCACTAATTCTTTTGTATTTCTATTCAAAATTCACTCTGAGTGGGATAACTTTTTTTTTTCTCTGCTTTTTTTCACATTAAATGAAACTAACAAAAAACAATGCACATTTGGAAGACAGGATTTACAAAATTTTGCCTTCCAAAAACTCCTATAGAGAGAGATGTTTAAAATTATTGTTGAGAAAATCACTATCAACAACAAAAAATAAAAAAATCAGAAACCAACACAAACAAAAAGCCCTAATCCAATATGTTTCCTTTGTATCGCCATTTCAAATAAAATTAACAAGTAATTTTCTTCTACAAGTTCAAAAATGGTATAACAGGTAGCAAATAAATAAAGAATAGCACGTATGGACAAGAGCTAGTTATTAGATAAAAGGGTATGGACCGCTTCTAATAAAAACAACAGCTAGGGATAAGCTTCATACATCGGTTGCTTGCTTGGAAGCTTTAAAAGCATTGACTCTAAACTATCCAATTTTGTCCCAAGAATAGTTATTTTCCTCCGAATAGCAGACATATGGCGCTGAGTTTCAGGTCCTGATGGAGGTAAGGAGCCCTTTTCCGAAATCATGGAATTGATATCATCAGCCAGCTTCGACGCATCATTCAACTCTCTCATCCATGAATCCAAGGAGGATGCCATCTCTACACCAGAAAAGCAAATTAATTAACAAAAGCTTGATATTACACTTAAAAAATCTTGAAATCATAAACATAAGCATGAAACGGTGTATTTCGCTTTTAAAAATATAGCGATGGTGATATTTTTTATATCATGTCAAGGATTTCAATTTTATGCATGTAAATATGAATGTTTTGGTGTTATACATGTAAATACATAAGAATTGTGTGATATGTATGCAAATGCCCCAAAAAGAAAAGATACATCAATTACCCATAACCATATGAGAACGGCATTGACTATAATAAAATCTTAGAAGTATGACTAGAAAAACATGTATTGAATAACATAATCTCAAAAACAAAGAAAAAGACACCAAAACATAATGGCATACCGGAGCAGATTTTCAAGAAAGTAGAGAGCCTGTTTATCATGTAAAATGACATATTTGTGGCATTGTTTCAATTTGTCCCTTGCCATTCAAACATATAACAATGAAATGGCAGGATTTATGAAGGAAATATTTTAGGGAAAAATGGGAGCAGCTTAAGAAGACCAATTAGAGACATGGCCGCATCAGGAAAATATTCATATCCTACCCCGCAATACAATAACAGAGATGATGAGCTAACGCTCCATAAAAACTAGAACCAAGGAAACTTCAATTCCGACTCCACAGAGAAATGAGAAAAAGAGGAGAGAAGAAAAATTAAAATCCCGGGCATAAACATGAAAAAAACAGCAAATTTGGACAATCAAAAGACTAGCTCTCGGTACGGTAAGGAATCATATGAAAAGCGCGGACCTTACAGATGCAGAGGAATAGATTCGAGATGGAAATGGATCTGGTTGCCCTACGGAATCCGAAAAGCGCTGACCTTACAGGATTTGGGGCTCTGTTTGTACGCAGAATTTACTAAGATTTGCGTAAAATCCTGCGAAAATGGTTCCAAAACTAAGATGAAAGCTATGTTTCATAAATCTCCTTGTACCTCGACTTTCCTGTAAAACACGGATTTGATAATTGGTCCGATATAAGGAGGGATTAAAGCTGGATTTAACCTAAATATTGCCTGAGGGTCATTTTGAACAAAATAAAGCCTCGAATTTGATAAATCCGGATTTCACGGATTTCGGCCTCAAATCCCGTGAATCGGTGGATTTACTGAATCCGGAACGAAACCTTCGCGCAAAAAAAGAAGACGTGAAGTTACCTTTCTCGAAGCTTTCTGTTGGGAGAGGAGCGGAAGGAAGAGAGAAATGGAGTTTCGGGTCTCTGTGTTCCCAGCTAGCTTCGATTACGATTGTATCGCTAGGGTTGCAGAGCGGGGCGTGGGGGACGTGCGGGACGTGGGGGGAGGGATTATAATATTATCAGATTTATTTTAATTCAATAAATTACAATATTATCAGATTTATTATAATTCAATAAATTTATACTTATTACTTAATTATTAATTAACAAAAAATAAATATTAATTTATTTATTCATTTAATAAATTTATAAATAATTATTAATCAATATAATTAATAACTAATTAATTTTTTCTTATGATAAATATTAAACTTCTATTTAATGATTAATTTAATAAAATTTCATTTAATAAATTTATAAAAAATTATTAATCAATATAATTAATAACTAATTAAGGGTCTGTTTGGCGCAGCTGCAGCTGCACTGCCCCAGAAAGTTGCTACGGGGAAGCAGCTGCTGGGAAGCTGGCTGTCTGTTTGGTGCAGCTGTGTGAAAACAGCTGTGGGGCAGCTGTTTCTGAAAAAATGACCAAGCTGTCCCTGTTTGGTAAAACTGTTTAAAAATTGTATGTATATATGTAAAAAAATTTAAATATGTAATTGCGAATCGTAAAATTGAACTTTGTGTTATACATGTGAACACCTAGGAATTGTGTAGTATGCATGTAAATTTCCCTTTCAATTTTTATCCATTGGAACAATATTATGGAATTGTACTTATATAATGCTAATAGAAAAAATTGTATAAAAGTATAGACGAACTTATGAGGACGAAATTTTTCAAATGTACTGAAACATTACTCTAGATTGATTTTATTTAAACACACACTTAAAAAATAAAAAAGAAAAGAAAATTTACAACCACAAATTATATGTATTTATATATCTAACTTTAAAACTTAGTATATTTACATTTATAATATTTTTGGTGTGAAAAACTTACACATTAAAGTGTATCTAATTTACAAAAGACTCACAACAACATCAACCACCTTCTAATGTCTGAATTTCAAGGACAACATCAACCATATTTTGTATCTTCATTTTCTCGAGCTTAGGAGGCAAACAGGGCAATTCCTGAAGATTTGGGCAGTTAACGAGGGAGAGTTCCGTTAAGCAAGGAAAGAAACAGTCATCTGATGCCGCTCCATGAAAGCAATCCTCGAATACTAGTAATCCAATAATATTCAGCACCTCCAGCGATGAAAACACAGAAACCTTGTCATTCCCATGGAACATAAGATCACATTCTCAGTATGAGGACTTCACGAAATATAATGGAAGTCTCAGCACACCTATTTGCAGCAGTGTTCAGAAAAATTATATGGAATTTGCAGCATTGAAAAATTATTATATTTCATAGCAAATCTAAGAAGTAAAATGTAGCACCATATAAAAGCAACCTTTGAACTACAAATTGAACTTAGTTTCATTTCCAGATTCAAATTTCTTTAAATGTATGAAGAATTGATTATCAATTATCCAGGTACATCTTAAGTTAAAGAGGGAATTTTGGATGAAAATACAATTTCATTACTTCCAACAGATATCATAGGAGATAAATGGTAAAGCAAATGCCATCACACAATTCTGCCACCTAACCTTCATGGAGATGGAATTTTGATGCAACTTGAAACCCTTCGCCATGTGGTATGCATTACGTAAGAATTGTGTGGTATGCATGTAAATTCCCCCAAATATACAAGGCTCATTCTTATACATTGCTCATTCAAATATACATTTTTTAATTATGAATATTTACATATCTAACACATAAATTCAGAGTAAACAGATAAATTTCATATAAAAAAGGATAACATTTACATACACACAAAAAAATTCCTATGTATTTACATATCTAACACCAAAACTTGCATTTTTATGGTTTTAAAACTCAAATCTTTCCTATCACATAAAAAATACCACTACTACTAACTTCTAAAAGATGAAATGCACCTTTTCATTCATAGATAGATAAAGTTCTATAAAGATAATAGTCAAAACTTACATGTCAGATATGTAAATACATAAGCATTGTGTGATATGCATGTAAATCTTCCAAAATACAAACACAAATTAACAGAAACCAAAGTGCTGAGAACAGGTAAGCCCAAATCGCAAACAAAAATCTGATGATGGCCATTGTTCATCCTAAGAACAGATTAGAATCCAGAAGTAATCCTTCTTTTTTATTTTAAAGGTGGACGAACTGTAATCTACATTCACTTTTTCTTATCATGAATTAAGTGGTCCAGATTTTTATGAAATTTCTGAAGCATGGAGAAGGATTCGTTTGCTGTTCATACAGTCTCCACGGCAGAAAAAGATGTCAGAGGCTTTTGAAAACTTGAAACATCTTCGATATTTGAATCTTACTGCAAATCTCACTCAGATGCCAAGATCTCTAAGTAGTTTTTTTCATTTGCAGTTCATAATCTATGAAGAGTGTTCTTTGGAATCTTGCTCTGATAATTTCTTGCCTGACGATGTGAGTAATCTTACTAATCTGCGTCACTTGGAATTGCCCCGGAATGTGTTTTCTAGTGTTCCTGGAATTGGGAAATTAAGGTGTACTTTTGGCTGAAATCACTTGCAAATCTTACTAATTTGCATCAAACCCACCCATTTTTATGTCATATTAAATATTTTGGCTGCTATGCACTTAAATATTAAAATTTGGGTGTTAGATATGTAAATACATAAGATTTGTGATGACCTTTCCACAACTACCATAGAAGGAGTTCAAATCCAATAAGGATGACCTTCATTACAGCATGTTGAGGTCCATTTTAACACAAACTAGTGCTCAAATGCATCAAATTGGGATAATATTATAATCCTTCACACAAGAAGCTTCAAATAGCTTTACAGAGACATGTTAAGGAAATTAACAATGGAGCAGCATTGAGAACAAGGGAAACTACCAAGGTAAGTAACTACTCAACGCATCATTCCTAGGGAAAATGCCCCTGTACTATATCAGGACAGAAGAGCTTTTTTAATAACATCAACACATAGGAATTGGGTGGTATGTATGTAAATGCCCCTGTACTATATCAGGACAGAAGAGCCTTTTTAACCAACATATCAGGTTCAGTTTGGTAAAGACACAAACCAGGCTTGAAGCAGTACAGAATAGCAAAAAAAAAAAAGTTATATCAATAGAAAAAAGTTGACTACAATTAGGAGATCATACACTTCTGGGGAGTGGGGAAATAAAAATCGATTTAAATGTGTTTATTTACAAACATAGCACATAAGAATTGAGAATCAGAAGCTCATATTCTCCTTTGTTCCATCAAAAAACATATACACCAATAAGTTCTTTATTAGGGACCCATGGAAGCAACTGTTAAGCACAAAACCAAGAGCCTTCGAAGCTGCTTGCAAATGTATTAGAAATGGGTGTTATGTATTTAAATCCACATCCTAATTTCATTTCACATCTCTTCTTAATTTCAATTCATGAAAGTTTTCAAGTTTTCATTTTCAAAGACATGCCTCAGTTTATAATGGTACAAATATCACTTCAAACTAAGAAAATATTGCATTATTTATATTATCCAGACAAGTTAAGTAAAATGGGCAATCATAAACTCGTTCCTTTCGATGAAACCAAGACAGACTTCAACCACCAATAAAAATCGATTTAAATGTGTTTATTTACAAACATAGCACATAAGATTTTCATTTTAACCAGACAAGTTAAGTAAAAAGTAAGCACAAAACCACCAATAAAAATCGATTTATAAGTGTAATTTCCATATCAGGCTTTTACTTTGAAAAAAAAAGAATAAACTCTTCATCAATAGTATTTTTAATAATTTTTAACTAATAAATTCTCAAATTCTTCATTCATAGGCATACTATCTCATCAGTAATTCGTTCCCTCAGCTCTACCATCTCGCTTGCACCTTCCCCATCAGCGGTGAAGGCAATGGAAGCCTCAGTCTCTTCTTCTGTGAAAGACTTACCGGGAGGGCGGGACGAGGCGGGAAGAAAATCGCGGGCATTTTCGCGAGGGGCAAAACAAGCCTTTTTCAGGCTGCGAAGCTGCGCCGTGGGGAGGAAATGGCTTTCCGCTTCTCTTCCGCGTTAGCTTTCAATTGCCGCGAAGCTACGAGCCAAAAACCAAATTATCGCGATTTAGGGCCGCGAAGCCGCAAAAAAGCGGCCCCAAACGGAGCCTCATTTGCACCTAATAGCCTTCTATCCCCTTCTTCTGTGAAAATCTCTTTGCAATCAGTCGAGCCTTGAACAATGAACAGATATCAATAGAACATTTAACATGAACAGATATCAATCGAACATTATCTACCGCCTAATCCCTAACTTTAAATATTGAACAACAAGAGATGTATGTATGTAAAGAAACTTGTGTCCCTATTGCCAAGGAAGAACTACCCCAAGCACTTTCACCATTCAGCAAGAAATCTTAAGCTATCTGCTCTAAATGAATTATTTCATACATACCAAAATAAATTCAATTTCATATCAAGTTTAATCAGCCAGCTAATTTCTGAAATTCCTCTATCAACTCTGCTCGACTCGAAGGCTCAACCTGCATCAGATTCAGGAATAAAATCATAAGTACAGTTTCAAGTTATATCTGCAGTGCTCTTCTGTCATAAGTAAGTAAAAATGGATGCTTCTGCTTACCTTGGAGAGAAGGACATGAAGACCTTGCTTAAGAGCTTCCAGGTCAGATGAAGATGATTCTCCAAGGCTGGAGAGCTGAGAAAATTATAGAAAAGCACAAAAAAAAGCTCCCAAAAAGGCATCATTTCAATTCCAAGTCGTCAAGACTGAAAAGTGTTTTAATCTAAAAGTTGGGTTAGAGCTCAATATAGTAATCCATGAAATTATGCCTTCCAGCAGCAACATAACTACATGATGATAAATCAAACAAACCCATATGTTGGGTAGCATTTTGAAAGCAAAGATAAAGAATTCACATCATTGCCAAGAACCCAAAAGGTACATATCCATTAAAGCATCACAAAGCTTCAGAGAATCTAGTCCCTCCAAAAAATATAAAAGCAAAATGTCATATAATCAGGATTTTGAAACCTTTTTTTTCTTTTCATAGAAAACGAGGCTTGCTTTGAAGCCAGTCCCTCTTATCTTTCCACCATCTGTTTTTATGATCTAGTAATTGTGTAAACCTGAGTGCCAAATGGATCTTTGAAATGCTAGTGTATAGTAATTGCATGTGAAAATTGGGACATTTGCATCAAACCCACCCAATTCATATGTTTTTACAATTATAACACCTAAACTTCACATTATACATTTAAATCTTCACTTCACGCCTAAACTTCACTTTATAAGCATATATCACAACACAATTAGAAATTCTCAACAGCAAAATTCAAATCCTAATATGTATATCTTTCATCTATAAGCAAAATTTGAAGTTTGGATGTTAGATACGTAAATGCATAGGAATTAAGTGGTTGGTATGTCAAACTTCCAAATATAAAATAACCATACAAAGGAACATGATAACCATTCAAAGCAAGCACTTTTTTTCAGATGATATTTGGCCATAATCTTTCCGCACAAAGAACCCAATTGGAAAACCTTTCCAAATCATTTGTTCAATTGAAGAACCCAAATACAAACGAACATGATAACTATAAGCAAAAAAAGTTAACAAAATTGATGATGCATATTCAGTCTCTGGCAATACATACTGAAAGATTGAGTTCTAGAGCAATTGTGATGTCATCAATAAAATCTCCTACATGAGAAACCAATCCTTCCCCTAACCAACGCCAATCCTCAAATACACATGGAAGAAAAGGGGAAAGAAACGGAGCTGATCGATCGAGTACAGTAAACCACTTACAGCGTGTTGGCGTGCTGGATGTCAGCTTCGAGAACTTTGAGTGAGTCCTTGAACGATTTCCGCATGTAAACCATGAACATCTCCACCACAAATCATCCAGAAAAAA
>NW_018164697.1:4159-60661 GCF_001263595.1 Phalaenopsis equestris | reverse complement strand
TATTGCGCCGAGGGTAAAAAAAACTTTTGACGAGCCGAAAGTCGGGGCCGCGGGATGGATATCGCGGCCCGCTTTTCTTCCGCTTCAGCTTCCTTCTGCCGCGACGCTGCGAGCCAAACGATCGAATTTTGCGATTCCCTGCCGCGAAGTAGTAAAAAAGTGGCCCCAAACAGAGCCTAATTATTACTTTTTATAAATATTAAACTTCAATTTAATAATTAATTTTAAAAAAAAATTATATTAATAATTAACTAGTTTAATAAATATATAACTATTAATTATCATAAGTTTAAATAAAATACTGATTGAATTTAAAAAGTGGATAGATTTTGACTATATTGAAATGTTTAAAGAAGTTAAATTCATATGTTTTACTAAATACTATTATAATTTGTTGTCAGAGTCTAACAATCATAACATATTTTTAAATCCTGACATAAATTGTCTAAAAGTTTCACACAATTTAATAAATCTGTCACCAAACATTATTTGAAATTCAACCCTTTCAGGATTTATATTTACTGGATATATTAAATCCTAGTAACTTGAATGAATTTACACCCTCTGTCCTCTCCATAAGAAGATTCCTTTTTAAGTTTTCGAACACTTACATACATACCAGTCAATTTATATGTATTTATATATCTAACCCCTTAACTTTAATTTCTTACAAAAACACACATAAGTGCAAAAAGCATCAACTATCATAACAATAGTATTAGATATGTAACCATCCTTATAAGAAGGAAATATCATAGCAATTACAATCGAAATCAAAGCTATTCAAATCTTGATCTGCACTGAGACAATCTAAAACTTCTTTGTGGCGCTCTCTTTGAAGGAATAATCATAGCGATTTCAAAATCTGCAAACAAGCAGCAGCCAAACATAGATCCAGGTAAGAAGAGAAATACATGCGTTTTGCAGGAAAATGGGAAGTGTGTGTGTGTGCGCGCGCGTTTGTCGGTGTGCGTGTGTGTGTCCATGTGTTTAAATATCTAGCACATACTTTCTACATATTTACATATTCACATATCTAACAGCTTTAGTTATCTTACATATGGATAAGAGATGTATTTAACTTTTTAGGGTCTGTTTGACGCAGCTGCAGCTTTGCAGCTGCACTGCCCCAATAAGCTGTTGTGGGAAAGCTGTTGCGGTGAAGCTGACTGGTTGTTTGTTACAGCTGCGTGAAAATAGCTGTGGGACAGCTGTTTCTGAAAAATGATCATTCTGCTCATGTTTAGTTAAACTGTTTAGAACAGAACAATGATAATCTTATATATTATGCATCAGACGCAAAAAATTCACTTTACAAGCTAAATATGTAAAATATAAACAAGCATTTTATATATTTCAAAAATGTACTTTTATTACTAATAATATAGGAGCATCTACATCCATTCCATAATTTTTTTATGTGCGAGTCCAAGGTGCACATTCAGCTGGAATCAAACTTTGCTACTCAAGTTTTTCAATAACAGATAATTGCATAAAATCATTATTTCATTGCAAAATTTGTTGGTAAATGTCGATTATGGGCAAAGATACAAAGCAAGCAGTTACACATATGAATATTAGGTGAAGATGAGCAACAATTCCAACCATATTTAAATCACAGTAACACATAAGCAAGACTTCAATCAGAAGTAAACAACATATCTTGGAATGAAACTATAATCAGCACAGTGCAGCCATGAGGAAAAACATGGCTGGAAAGGGGAAGATGGCAGTGATCAGTACTATTCAGATTCATGACTCCTCATCTCAATAAAATGTGCATATAGCAGCTGTTATTCCTGACTAATGTACATCAAATTCACATAATATTGAAGTTCTATAAACATTGTATTAAAACTAAACAGAGACCTGCATTGCAGCCTTATTGTGTATTGCATTAAAGATCTTACAGCCTTATTGATATAAAAAAGAATCCATGCTATACTACATAATTCTTAGCTAAAAAAGAAGCTAATTACACATTTACACAATTATTAGTTCACAACTTCACCAGAACTGCAATCTTCAAATAAATAATTACATAAATACCACAACTCCTATGTATTTACATATGTAACAACTAAATTTTAATTTTTTACCAAGATTTACATACATACCAGTCAATTCCTATGTATTTACATATATAACACCTAAACTTCAATTTTTACATATATGCCAGGTGTATTTCACATTTTAAAGGCTAAAATAGAATTGTAAAAGAAGTTCAGGTGTTATAATGCAAATACATAGGAATTGGGTGGCATGTATGCAAATGCCCCAAAGAAAAATAGGAGTACCGACCGAAGAAAATTTTCTTTACTTATATTCATTGTCCTCATCTTAATTGGCCAATACTCTTCAAAGACTGATATTAAATATGTCAACCTGTAAACAAATCAAAATAGCAGGAGAGTCAGCTGAAAACTCAAAACCATTGATATCCTTCCAACACTCAAATTCACAATCTAACGATCAAAAACCCCAAAACCAGAAAGAAATGAGGCAAATTTAGTTCAAACGGGTAATATCAGCAAAAACAAGTTCCATGCCGAGAAGAGACTACAAAAGCTTCCATGCCAACACTCCCGTAAGGAACTCCAGGATATCAAACTGGTAAAATCAGCAACCAAAAATAATGGCAGTATGTTCTGTCAATTCACTGAGCATACCGTTCACTCCACCAAACTACAGAACAAACGAATTAAGCATAAGAGATTTGAAGTGCCCAATCGTGATCATGGAACCAGCTAGAAAGCTAGATGCTACTTTCTCCAAAGTCATAAAAATTTAATCACCTTATTTTCAATAGTTTTAACTACACCATTTCTTCTGATAGAATCATTCCACAATTTATCCTTCATAGTTTTATTTCCACAATTTATCCTTCCTAATTTTATCATACATACATCTTACAATTCTCATTTCTACCACACTCAGCTTCCTAACTTTATCATACATACATCTTCCTAATTTTTCTGTCATTTTGGCCCTTGGCTTGTTCTCAAATTGATCATTTTGTTTTTAATTATAAATGAAATTTGGGAGGCCAAAAAATATAAAGTAAATAAATATATTCTATGCTAGAATATTAAGTTATCAATCTGTCGGCACCAACTCTTCGGCATAGAACAAATATATAAATGCATAAGAATTGTGTGGTATGTATTTAAATGCCCCATTCCTTTTGTAATTTAATCGACCATGGCAATGGCATAATTAAGAATTGAATCAAGCATTTTATGAAGTTTAAAGTTTTATGAATTATGTGAACATTTAACACTCTAATAAATAATAAATAAATAAGGTATCCCATAACTTAAGTAATAAAGGCTTTAAGCATAATTACTTTTAAATTCTTTTGGTAAAGTTTGGGAAGCATCAAATTTGTATTTTGACTTTTAAGATATTGGCGGTATAACGTAAAGATAAAATTTAATCCAACAACCGTGATTCCGATTAGCTAGCTATATAACTTGATTCTAGAGAAATGTTGGTGGAATTTCTTATAATATAACCCATAAATGGCTTCTCAAGTGTGTATCTTGGATGAAATTGTAGTAAACCAGTAAGCACTGAAGAAGAAGAAAAAAAAAAGAAAGGGTTAAAGTTTTATAACAAAAGTCTAATTTCCATTTCAAAATTGTGTCAAAAGTGACAATGGATTCATCTTAAGGCATGAGTAGAAGAAGCTCATTAAGATCCACTGCTCCACTAACACATCTAGTAAACTCTGAGGGGAATAAACTCTGAGGGGATTAAAAAATGAAAGTTGTCTTAATCTAGTAAACTCTGAGGGGATTAAAAAATGAAAGTTGTCTTGCATGACATCCACTAAATCAATTAAGCTGTGGTTGAGAAAAAGATATTTTTATAATCCTTAATAATCTAAAAATGGCATCCTACTTCAGCCCAAAAATTCTGCCAAACAGTTAAGGAGAGGATATGCATTTTAAGGGTAAAAAGACCTGATTTCGCTCTGCAAAATGAGTTGCACTTGTCAAGACAAGACTCCAAATCAATGCCACCTTTTGCTTGTTGCCGATCCAAGTCTCTTCACATAGTCGTTTCGTTATTCCAAAAATACAGATGTCTTTATTCTATAAAATCTACTGAAATCAAAAACATAAACGCAAGCTTTTTTCCTATAAATCTTTATCGTTAGGGCGATATAACTTCAATGTGCTGGAATATTATAAGAAAAAAAATAAACTAATATGTTGCAATATGTTCTAGCAGCGCAACAAACAAAAAGAAGACTGGTGAGCCAACAGATAACTGATTCCATTAACGATCACAGCAAACAGAACAAATTACTTCCTTTTGAGGGTAAAAAACCTCTTTTTACAACGAAGAACCAGATCCGTTGGGTAATTCAGAAGCTTGAAATTGCGCAGATTGAACAGACATAAATAAACCCCCATAAATTTACTCCTACAGAAGAATGGAAGACGAATTGTTATAGGAGTGAAAGCAAGAAAATGCATGACATTTTGAAGTCTAGAATAAAGGCGAAAGATGTAATGGAGGAGGTAGGCCACTAAAATTACTATGTAATGAGAACCAAATCAAAATAATAAATTAACGCTGAATAAAGAAAAGGTAAATAGAAGGCTAATTGACCTTCACGAAAATACTTTGGAACAGTACGGTGGAAAAATGACACTGGATTAAAGAAAACCGTTACAGTATCTACGTGTGATAGCTGCTTGAAAAAGTATTCATTGTGGATTGACAAGCTCAGACAAATCAATTTTCATTTGCTAAGGCCCAATAACAAGTGAAGTAATGTTGAATAAACAAATAAGAAAATGCATTATTGCAAAGAGATGTCTGAAATAATGCTTCAGTTAGCTGTGTCCCAAGTACCAATCAAATTGTCTGCTGTGTGAATCACTCTTAATGGAGAGGTGCACCATAGATATACCAAATAGAATAAAAGTAAGTAGTATGGTTTCTCACCTACAAATCTTGGATGGAGCATACAGTAAATAATCCAAGTGGATAGCAATACAAAAATACAAAAAGTAACTAAAAGTACATATGGACATTTATATGTGTTGGAAGGCCAGGGCCCAAGATGGTCACGACAATATAGGAAGGCAAGCCGATCACAGCACATTCTGTAATTTATTTATGTACATTTGCAAGATATTTGCACGCACATTAGATGGGCTTTAATACATTTTCTTCAAGAATATGTTAATTGCAGCCAGCAGGAAATCGGCAATCTTACTGTTGCCAAACTCGGCAATTCCAGACTCCAGAAACAGTGAAGTCCGGCTGTGCAATTTAGCCAGAGCTGTTCTTTGGCTGAAGCACGAAGAATTTGGTTCTTGGAAGCTCTGCAGGTCTGTCCAGATTCTTCGGCATTCAAGAGTTGCAGAAATATCGCGAAGGGGACCTCCAGGAGAAGGCGCGACTTCCTGCTCGGCTCTTCAGTTCGCGGCAGTTAGGATTCCAGTTCGACAGGCCTCGTCAGGAGGGATTCCTTTGGACATTCGGCGCACAGGCCTTGCCAGAAGGGGTTCCGGAGCGCATACTCCCCCTTCACACTCCCCAATTCAGCGTCAATTTCAAAACCAAAACCAATAGAAAAACGCGTTATGATAAGCTAATTATACCAAATTGACCAAAAACAGCACATATACAACCAGAAATCCAAAACATAAGCTAATTATACCAAATTCGTTAGAGTCGTTATAGGTCATATTGTTCAAAACATAGGCTAGTTGTGAATATTTACTTTCATTTCCAAAGTAAGTAGATATTCACAAAGAAAAAAAGAAGTTATTTCTGTAAGTGCCCAACACTCTTTGCGCAATCTCTAATGGGGTGAAAGAGCTCGTGAGATATCTCCCCACCAATCCGGATTGTTTTGATACCATTCCATAGTACTTTTCAGACCCTCTTTCCAAGTTGTTCTTGCTCTCCAACCCAAACTTTTTAGCTTCGGATCATCATCCAGAAAGTATCTTTGATCGTTGAACGGCCTGTTGTGGACGAACTTAATGGCAGTGGTGGGGTTCAACGCAAAAAGCTTACAGATATCTTTAGCTATGTCAATCACTCTCCTCTCCTTCTTCGTCCCAATATTGTAGACATGGCCGGTCTCCCCTCTATGAAGAATAATCTCAAAAGCTTCGGCAACATCCTCACAATAGAGGAAGCTTCGAACGTCGGAGCCGTCTCCATGAATCGGAAGGGTTTGACCTCTCATTGCCAGAAGTATGAACTTTGGAATCAGCTTTTCGGGAAATTGATTCGGTCCATACACATTATTAATACGGGTGATTATGACTGATAGGCCATAGGTACTTCCATAAGCCATTACAAGCTGTTCAGCGCAGACTTTGATGGCCGAACAAGGGTTCGTAGAGAGGAGCATGGAATCTTCGATGGCATTATCATCGGTCTCCCCATAAACTTCGCCTGTGCTAGCGTGGATAAATCTCTTTATTAGATCGGAGCCCTTGCAGACCTCAAGCAGAGCATGAGTTCCATAGACGTTGCTTCTAGTGAACTCCAACGGGTTGTAGAAAAAATTGCCAACGTGAGTCTGAGCTGCAAAGTGCATTACGGTGTCAATTGACTCCAATATGAGAAGGGAGCGGAGAAGATGAGTATTGGTGATGTCGCCCCTAACGAACGTGTAGTTGGGGGAAGATGCAGAATGGGAAAGGTTTTTAAGATTGGAGCAATCGTCGAGTCTGTCCAGGACCACAATTTTGTAATCGGGGTGATTTCGGATAAGCCTGTTCGCAACATGGGATGCGATGAAACCAGCCGCTCCGGTGATGAGGATGCTTTTAGGCTCATAGGATTCCATTGTTTTCTGATTGCGGAAATATATACAAGAATTTCAAACTGTGAGTGCGGAACCCAACTACTGCAAACAACTTTTAGATTTAGAGAATGGAAATGCAGAATAGAAACATAAATTTTTGTACCGGGAGAGGGCAAGGGATAGATAGATTAGTGGATCTAATTTAATTTTATTTTAAGTACAATTTATAAATTTAATTTATTAACAATGTCGAAAACCCTACTAAAAACTATATTGAATTTGTTAAATTAAGGTTTTCAAGCAACCTAAACGGCCAAAGTGACCCCCATCAAATCTCTTCTCCATCACTACATCTAGAGAGAGATGTAGAGAGAGAGAGAGAGAGAGAGAGAGACGAACACACACAGACTGTCCATCTCTTGCTACTGAAATGAGAGAGGAAATAGTAAAAAGTTTTGGTGAGAGAATTCGAACCGGAGAGAGACAGAGACGCCGTGGAGATTTTAGAGAAGTCTTGCGAGGTTCGTCCCACCGGCAAGATGCTCTTTTCTCGACCCACTTTGCCTCGTTTGCCACTCTCTGTGTTCCTTCATGCTCGTAAGTACTCCCTCCCGGATTTCCATTTTTGGCCTTTCGAGATGTGGGACTATTTCTTCTTCCTCCATCTCCTCCGTCTTCTTCTACCTTCGAATCCGAAACGAAACAGGTCGCCGAGGCGCCGTTGAGCCGAATCGTGGGAGTCGTCCGCGGCAGCATCAAAACGGTCACGTGGGGCAAGAAGGCATGTATATACCACTGCATATAAATGAAAAGTTGTATTTTACATTTTTAAACAAAAAAACTTAAAATAGTGGCAATTTTATGTGAAATGAGACATTTGGGTGGTATAAATGTAAAAAGTAAAGTTTAGGTGTTAAAATTGTAAGTACAATTGTAAGTACATAGGATTAAAATTGTAAGTACATAGGAATTGGGTGGCACCTATGTAAATAACCCTTGTTTTTACTATGTTCCCTTTGGGGAATTGTGATAAAATTCTTTTGTTTCTTTATAATTGATTTGATTAACTGAGTTGAGCATAATATAATATGATAATTAACCCAATTAAGGATGGCAGAAAGTACACATCGCACGTGTGAATGTTGGGGACCTTTTTTTGGACTTAGAATAACAACCTGGCTGCCTGACAATAAGGCGTTATTTCCTTTGTAGCAGATTTTGCACCCACAATTAAGCCCACCAAATTTGTGGTCGGTATGCTGTCCACTTAACGGAGCCCGATTGGATAGAAAATTACTCCATGTCATTTTATTTCAATCTTTTTATAATTTTATTTTTGGGAAAATTTTAGCCTGCAAATCAATTTTTTTCTCTATAATATTATAATTTGAATATAATAAAAATGAATTTATAATTCACATATTTAATTCATGCTAAATATAATATATTTCTTTTTATCAATTTATTATATATTATATCTATTTTGAAAAGAAATTCAATGATTGTAAAGGTATTGATTTTAATATATTGGTAATGTAAATATTTGATGCATATTAATTTAATTAATATATGATAAAATTATAAAAGAAATGTACATACATACCACTCAGTTCTTATGTATTTACATGTCTTAAATCCTAAACTTCACCTGTTAAGTACATGACACTTTCCCATGCATGAAAATAAATATTTTAATTATTAAAAATTAAAATGATATGTTTTGAAATGATATGAAAGAGTTTGGCGGTATAAATGTAAAAAATTCCATTTATTTCTTAAATATGTAAATATATAGAAATTAGGTGACAATGATGTAAATGGATTAATTACTAACTATGTTCTTACGTGTTCAGCGAAATTTACATATAATTTTGCTTTAAGAAAACTGTTTTATTTTCTTATAAGATAATTATGTCGAATATGTTTCCTTTAACTACAATTTAACTACAAAACGTATCGTTTAATGAAACGAGCGGTGCGGCCGTTCAGTGAACTAAAAATAAAATTGATAATTATAAAATGATAGAAATAGTATATCTATATAAAATTCACGTATAATTAATTCAACCAAAAAAAAATCTTTTTTAAAGGAATTTTTAGTCAATACTATTTAAATTTGGAAAACTTAGGCACATACCAAACAATTCTTATAAATTTACATATCTGATATGCTTTTATATATATATTTTTTGTTTATGATAGTTTAGTGTCATGAAAGATGTATTTCACTTTTAAAAAGAAGTTAAAGTGATATTTTTAATGTGATATTAAATATGCAAGTGGTATGCATGTAAATATAAAAATTTAAGGGTCACACATGGAACACATAAGAATTGTGAGATATATATATATATATATGGAAGAAATTTTAATATCTGTCTTTATCACCAAAAACCAAATTAATGAAGGAAACCAATAAAATCATATCTTTATATCCCTTTTTTTTTCCTATCATTTTGGTCCTTGGCTTGTTCTCAAATTGATAATTTTGTTTTTAATTATAAATGAAATTTGGGAGGCCAAAAAATTTAAAGTAAATAAATATATTCTACATGTGCACCTTCCAAATATCAAATATTGAATCTCTATTTGATATTTTTAATGTGATGATATTCCTCACTTGTTGACTCGTAACAGTGCATGTTTTCATAGGAACTAAGATGGAATTAATTAATTAATTTCCTTCGTCTGCCGTTTTTGGCGGGACCAGAAAAAGAAGTAATATATATATATATATATATATATATATATGCTCCAATATATATATATATATATATATATATATATATATGGCAAAAAGGGGGAAGTAGCCAATTTATATATGATTTAACTCCAACCAAGATTAAATCAATCCAATTTCGGCCAATTAAGCAAACCAAAATTCTCGGAATATCATACCAGAGAGAAGCAAGCGGGAACCTAGCTTTGGCAGGATTCACATATGGAGAGGAATTCAGTTATAAATATAGAATTTTAATTTTTATAAAAGGAAATAATTAATTAGTTATTAATTATATTAGTTAATAATTATTTATAAATTTATTTAACGAATACAAATTAATTTTTTTTTTATTTTTTATTAATTAATAATTAAATAACAAGTATAAATTTAATGAATTATAATAAATCTGATAATATTATAATCCCTTCCCCAACTCCCCGCTCTGTAACCCTAGCCATCGAAACAGAGACAGCCGAAACCCCTCTCCCGCCCGAAACCGTCCAGGAAAGGTAACTTCACGGATTCGCTAAATCCGCCGATACACTGAATTGAAGGCTGAAATCCGTGAAATCCGGATTCCAATATGACTGTCAGGCTAGATTTAGGTTAAATCCAGCTTTAAATGCGTTACCAGACAGCCCCCCTTATATCCGACTAATTAGCAAATCCGTGTTTTACAGGAAAATCGAGGTACAGGGAGATTTTTAACCGGAACCATTTTTGCAGTATTTGACGTAAATCTTAGTAAATCCTGCGTACAATCAGAGCCCCAAGGTCTCTACCTGCGAGAAGAAGAGGTCGACAAGGGGCAGAAGGTGGTGGAAGACGATTTTCGGATCCCGTATGGCAACCAGACCCATTTCCATCTCGAATCTCTTCTTCCGCGTCTGAAAGATCCGCGCTTTTCCTATGATTCTTTACTTTATCAAGAGCTAGTCTTTTGATTGTCCAAAGTTGCTGGTTTTTTCATGCTTTGCTTATGCCCGGGATTTTAATTTTTCTTCTTTACCCATTTTCTCATTTCTCTGTGGAGACTTAATTGAAGTTTCCTTGGTTTTAGTTTTTAATTGATCTGCCTGATTGGGGTGTGCTTTTTCTCGATCGCCCATTTTTTTATGGAGCGTTAACTCATCATCTCTTTTATTGTATTGCGGGATTGGAGTTGAATGTATTCCTGATGCGGCCGTGCGTCTAATTTGTCTTCTTAAGCTGCTCCCATTTTTCCCTAAAATATTTCCTTCATACATCCTGCCATTTCATTGTCATATGTTTGAATGCTAAGGGACAAAATGAAACAATGCCATAAATGAGTGATTTTGCATGGTAAACAGGCTCTCTAGGTTCTTGAAAATCTGTTCTGTTAAGCCACATTATGTTTTGATGTCATTTTCTTTGTTTTGATTTTATGTTATTCAATACGTGGTTTTCTAGTCATACTTTTAAGATTTTATTATAGTCGATGTCGTTCTAATATGGTTATGGGTAATTGATGTATCTTTTCCTTTTGGGGCATTTCCATACATATCACACAATTCTTATTTATTTACATGTATAACACCGAAACATTCATATTCATATTCACAATCCTAGTCTGCCATTAGAACTACATGTTGCTCAACACTTATTTCCTGAAACTTCGAAATGAAAAAGAAGGAAATGGATAGCACCGCGACCTCATGAGCACCATTTAATATCTATAGTAGGAATATCCACTTTTAGCTTTTACTTTCAATGGTCATTCCTTCATGAATGGTAGTTTTATTTTCTTCTTCACCCTCTCAAACAATATTTGCATTCAACATGACCCACTTGCTGTAACGATGCTTGTTTGAATTCTCATGCATTCCATGAAGGTTGTTATCTTTTTCGTTTAGGGTTTAGCGTTTGGAAGCATATTCAAGGTAATAAGCAGTTCTTTTGTCTTTGTATCCCTTCCATGTGTGTAGCATAAAACAAGGAACGTTGTTGTGATAACAACTTGATGCCAAAAAATAATCTAGGCTAAATTTCTTGTGCGCTTGATGAATATTGTATGTTATAATGCAAGTGAATTTGTTTTTTAAGGAAAAAAAAAAATGATAAATAAGCATTTTCAATTGAAAGCATCATGTAATACTCCTTCTCTTCAGCATATTTGATTAATCACCACATGTTCACAAAAGGTAAAAATATTATTTATGGGGTACAGGACTTGGGCTTAATTTGTTTTGTTCTATATTTTTATCATTCATTTTCTTTCAACTTATAATTCTTTTGGTTTCATGAAAAGAACTCCCAAGTCCCAACTTATTTGGATTAGTAATTATGTCAACACATAAGATTCCATTTATATATGAAAATGGCTCATTTAGATTTTTTTAGATAGCCATCATTTTTTTAAAAAAGGCAATTCTCCTTCAGTTGTTTTATTTGAGGCAAATATCACTATATTTTTTACTTTCCAGCGTATGTAAATCCCCACCCTTTTTTTCCGTCTCAAAAACAAAAATTTCTATTTCTATTCTGCATTTTCGTTCTCTAAATCTAAAAGTTCTTTGCAGGAGTTTGGTTCCGCACTCTCAGCTTGAAAGCCTTAGATATATTGCAACAACCAAAAAGCGATGGAATCCTATAAGCCTAAAAGCATCCTCATCACCGGGGCTGCTGGTTTCATCGCATCGCATGTTGCCAACAGGCTCATCCGCAACTACCCCGCTTACAAAATTATGGTCCTCGACAAACTCGACTACTGCTCCAACCTTAAAAACCTTTCCCCTTCTGGATCCTCCCCAAACTTGAAGTTCGTTGAGGGCGACATCGCCAATGCTGATCTTCTCCAGTACCTTCTCGTCACGAAGTCCATTGACACAATAATGCACTTCGCAGCTCAGACTCGCGTTGACAATTCTTTCGGCAACTCCATTGAGTTCACTAAGGACAACATCTATGGAACTCATGTTCTGCTTGAGGCCTGCAAGGTCTCCGGTCAAATAAGGAGATTCATCCATGTCAGCACAGATGAAGTTTATGGGGAGACCGATGAGAATGCCATCGTCGGCAACCACGAAGCCTCTCAGCTCCTCCCTATGAACCCGTATGAGAATGTATTCCGCCACCAAAGCCGGAGCTGAAATGCTTGTGATGGCTTACGGAAGGGCCGGAAGGTCCTATGGCCTACCCGTCATAATCCCCCGCGGTAACAATGTCTACGGACCAAATCAATATCCCGAAGAGCTGATTCCAAAGTTCATCCTTCTGGCAATGAGAGGACAAACCCTTCCGATTCATGGAGACGGTTCTAACGTTCGAAGCTTCCTTTATTGTGAGGACGTTGCCGAGGCTTTTGAGGTTATTCTTCATAGAGGGGAGATCGGCCATGTTTATAATATTCTACAATATTGGGACGAAGAATGAGAGGAGGGTGATTGATGTAGCGAAAGATATCTGTAAGCTTTTTGCGTTGGATCCCACCACTGCGATTAAGTTCGTCGACAACAGGCAGTTCAACGACCAAAGATATTTTCTCGATGATCAGAAGCTAAAAAGTTTGGGTTGGACAGCAAGAACAACTTGGGAAGAGGGTCTGAAAAATACTTTGGAATGGTACACAAACAATCCGGATTGGTGGGGAGATGTCTCAGGAGCACTTTTACCACATCCAAGAATGCTAATGATGCCGGGCATTGAAAGGCATTCCGATGGCTTTGAAGAGATATTAAACAGGAAGCAGGTGAAATGATGCATTGTGTCGAGTGCTATGGATGGGATAATCTTTTTCTTTTGAAATGAAAGGAAATATTTATTTTTATGATTAGTATGAACTCGAAGATAATGACTTTAATAACTAGAGAATTTGTTTATGTTTGAAGAAGTATTTGGTTGGAATTTATTTAGCATGTTCCAATATTATGGGTGTTTTATTTTATTATTATTATTTTTAATATGTTGTGTTTAATACTGCTGTTGGCTATCTACAATTTGCTTTAATGAGAATGATTGGGTTTGCTGGCATTTTTTGTGTTTGAGGTATAAATTCAGTATCAACTTCATATTCGAACTACTGCGTGCTAAAAAATTTACAGCAAAATACAATATAAAAAGCAAGTTAAAGGGATGATTTGTTGTTGTTGTTGGGTAGATAGGCATCAATTAAAGTTAAAGGGATGATTTGTTGTTGTTGATATAAAAAGCAAGTTAAAGCGATGTAGGTGAAAGATAGGCATCAATTCAAGATGTTCATGGAGGACGGGGACTAATGTTTTGTGTAAGGCTTTCTACAATCAATGTTCGACTTAAGTTGATATTTTGTTGAAGAAGGGACAATAATTCTTGTGAGGACTTTGATGTTGGACGGTGAATGTTTCCATACATATAGCCTTATTTTTATGTATTTGTAGATATAATGACTAAAATTTATTTTTACATTTATACCTTAAAATGTATCAATATTTTTATTTTTAAAAAGTTAAATACATCTTTTATGCATATGTAAGATGAAAAATTATGGATGACTTCAAACAACATGAGGCAGCTTATGGTGGATGCTCATCCTCAACATTAATTCAGCAATGTCTGCAACAACTTGGAGATTTGTGCATTAGAGTCCTTAAAAGAGAGCACCACAAAGAAGTTTGAAGCTGTCTAAGTGCAGATTAAGATTTTAAAAGCTTTGATTTTTATTGTAATTGCTATGATTATTCCTTTTTATAAGGATGGTTACATATCTAATAATCTTGTTATGAATTTTTTTTTTTGAGATTTTAAGTTACTAAACTACCACCCTGCATCCATTTTTTTTTGGGGATAAGTGTGCATTTTTGGTTGTAGTCTTTGCTTCCTTGACATTTTTTATGGTGCTCCATATTATCTCCATTTTCCAAGTTAAAGTGAAATGAGATTTAAAAGCAGACTTTACATGCAAATCACTTGAGACTTATAGTTCTTCCCAACTAACACTTCAAGTCCGCCAGAGACATACATCTAGTCATCCCTCTCCTATAGACCTCTGACAAAAGACCTAACAACGAAGGCTCAAAACATTTCAAATAGACAAGACCAAATGTGTGCATGAGGGCAGTTAGATGCCTGCTGGGAAAGTTAATATTCATATAGTTCTTTATACATATTAAAATTGTTGAATGTATAATTAATCATACAAGGCATTCATTTTGGGCAAACATGATTTTGGATGTTGTTTGATTTCTAAAGCTCTTCAATGTTCTGTATATTGATGGCAAATGAAGATCTAATTTCAAAGTCCTTGACTTGTTTAAATGCATGGGTAATTGAATATTGAAGGCGTAATTGTCCCTGTTCATGTTTCTGCAGGTTTATGTGCTTTTAAAAAGTGAATACATCTTTTCATGCGAGGAAAAACGCTATATGTCATATATGTAAAGAATGAAAGTTTAGGTGTTAAATATGTAAAACCAGTTGAATTGAGTGATACGTCTGTATTTGTAAGAAATTAAAGTTTTTGTGTTATATATATAAATACATATGAATTGAGCGGTATGTATGTAAGTGTTCAACACAGGCAAACTTTTCTGAGAGAATTTATGTTGATGTTGTTTGTAAGAATCAATTTATGTTTAAAATCTCAATCTTTATTGCATAGATAGTATGTTGATGTGGATTTTAAAATGCATAAATTGGAATTTTTTGTTTGCTTCTAAATTCGTTTGTTCTTCTAATGTTCAATCTTTATTGCACAATCCTTTTATGAAGACATGTAATTCCTGACCTGTTGACAGGTAACAGTGTATGTTTTCATGGGAACAAAGAAAAGGATTATGTAAAGATGAAAGAACGGTTTAGACGAGTAAGCCATTGCCAGTCTTGCCAATAGGCTCATACAATTCAAATGAGCAAGAACATTCAAAGTTATTTCTCAGTTCATTCCTTATTTATAATGACGCATGGTTGCTTGAGCTCATTCCATGGTTTTGTTCCTGTTAATTAGTTCGTCTGATGATGCAGGGAGTTCATTCGCCTGATACAAGAAGTTCGCATGTCTCAATTGTGTCAAAGCCAATGATTTCCCGTGTTGTCCGAGGAAGTTTGGCGCTATAACATGAGTTCGTTCGCTCGGTAGCGAAGAGTCTGCCTAAAGTGAAGTGTGAATCATCTCAGCAGTGAGTCTCATCAGATACCTCGCATAGAGAGTAACAAGATCCGCCCAAGTCATTGTGAGATAGAGAGATTCGGCCAATGTGATGAACCTACCAGACACGCGAGACACAAGTCCTCTAAGACTCGACTTGAAGGGTAAGTGGGCCATGGCTCACCCGACCACAGTTGGTTGATCGCGACTCGAGGCGAGCCAGACCGTCATATGACTGACGCCTCGACCAACCAACACACATGTTAGAAGACACTGTCGTCAGTCGACCGACCGCCTTAATCAGCCGTATTCAGACAAGTCGATCCGCCGATTACCACTATGTTATCAAATTATAATACCAATATGATGTAAAATCTATATAATTAATTAAAGAATAAATCATATCAAGAACGGTTTCCATAATTGTTCTCTTCTCGCTGTAAATATACAAAATACACTCAAATAAATAGGTGACAAAAATAAGAATAAAGGGGTCTCTCCCTCGATTCTCTCGACTGTAAATTGTTGACCAACTCTACTCTCTTTTTCTCCTTCACTCAGCTCTAACTCTTGAAGCATGCTCACAAAATTGCAATTTGTGATCCAACATCCTGAAAGATGGTGTCGTGTGTGTGGACATGCCTCAGAGGAGAAGCGGAGCCAACTACACAAAAACTTTCCAGAGAGATATAACATGCATGGAACCCAACATAGGCGCTACGCAACAAGACTTCCATGCGCAAGTCCAGGGCTTACAAGCCCAAATGAATCTCATGACGAAGCAATTCAAAGTTCTTTGAGCAGCAATTTCCTATAAAAACAACTAAGCGTCTCGTTTGAATTTTCAATCTCAGGGGGTTCGTCCCCAAAGGCCCCCACAAGGGAACTCGCCAATCCTACACAACCAGGTCAGCAACCAGCAGATAGAATGACAGGGTGAATCCCAACACATTGACACAGTCGCGTCTATGCAGGCGAACATGCAATGGGAAGAGTGAATGTGAGTGCCTATTTGGCCACCCGCAGGTTCGAGTCGTCAATCAGTTTGCTCCAGATCAATGATCCTATAATATGTCGCATCTTCTTAACCACATTGAAGGAATCGACCCTTTGATAGTTTAACGGTCAGCCAACCAAAACCATCCCAAATTACTATTAATTTAAAAGACTCTTCATTTTGCATTTCTCAAACGTGCACAAACAGATAAAAGACTTTAACACCTTGCATGACATTAAACAGGGAGAGAGCAAGAGTCCACGGGACTACATCACAAGCTTCCGTAACGAGATACTAGAAGTTAGAAATCTAAAGCATGAAATAGCCGAAATAACTTCAAAGCGAGTGCGAAGCAGGCGGTTCAGGTATGACCTAAATTTGTTTAATCTTATTTTTGCATAAGTATTGGAGATGACAAACGAGCACATACTTGCCGAGGAAGACCTCCAAGGCTCCCTAAAGGGTAAGCCGGAATCATCCGACCACCCCTCAAAGAAGCGGACATAACGGAGTGAGCCACGAAGGGCGAAGGACAATAAATCCTCAACCAATCACCAAAAAAAATAACTATTGGTCTCGATATCAGCGGAGAAACGACCGAAAGCAATGCTCTAGTCAACGGTTGGCTCAATATTATGAGTGACCACATGTTTACAAGGAAATGTAAGGTTGGGCACCCCTCAACTTGTCGATGGCCGAAATAGTCAAGACCATCCAAAACAATAACTACTTCAAATCGACCATGCCACTGAAGGCGGCCCCGACCTTAAGGGATCCGAAGAGGTAGTGTAAGTACATCCGGGTCCACGATCACAACACGGAGGAGTGTCATCATCTTAGAAACATGTTTGAAGAACTCATCCGTGATGGGAAGCTCAAGGAGTTTGTTGATGTCAGCGCGTGCAAACAATGATAGGGTAAAATCGCCAGTAGGAGATGCCTTCAAAGGATCTGTCTGGGCAAAAGAGGTCCACGTAGCAGGGATAATACCTGCTATCTTTAGAGCAAGTGATGAAGATCCTTCTTCTGATTCATGTCTTTTGGTGTTCTCACTCAAGTTTAGGTCAGAAGCATCAGTTAGATTTAACTTTTTAGACTAAAATGAACTAGTGACAACTATCACATTTCAAAACCAGCTCTCTAGAAATGATGAGAATAAGCTTAATATTTTATTGTCAAAGTTGATCACCACTAAGCTCACTTGACTTTTAATTATACTGAACTTAATTGTATGCACTGTTATGGAAGCACCCTCAACCATCCTATTTGAAAGATTTCTTATTAAATGCACCTTATTTATTGTTGTTGCTTTCTTGTACTACTATGGTAAAGTTTCCATTACACACTTTGGTTTACTCGAGAAATAAAACGAAGGCAATATTTTTTCGTCGGTGATATCCATTTTACTCTCTAACACTTATCTGCCCAGGAGATCTTAGTCTTCTGGGCTAATGGTAGTGAGCTTCTTCGCCAAGGGAGAGATGCGACTTTTAATGGTACAAGCAGTTCTCAATTTGCATCTTCCACTACCCATAGCTTTTTCCATCGAATTGATCGATTCTAACTTCACCCTCTTTATATGCCACATTATTTACAAATTTCGTGCTTACTTTAAGGGTAATCTTGCTATGCTACCAAATGTTGGGAAAAAATGAATGCTCGAGAGTAATGGCAATCACAAGAATGAGAAGAATAACCTTCGTGTAGAACACCAGAAAAAGAACGTGATATTTTACATTATTGTGTGAAATCTACTTATGTCCATGGCGACATTGATAAATAAATATTGACTAATTCAAAGACATGCAAGATGCAATATTTTCTTCTTTCTTCACTAGCCTTCTTCCTCTCTCAAATTCCCTCTCTAAATTTGAGCATGAGTCCTCCATTTATGCTCACTGGAGAGAAAAAGAAAAACTTCCTTCTCACCTTCCGTCTTTGTTCTGTTGCTTTTATCAGCGTCGTCAGGTCATCACTTTCTTGTTACACTTCCCAATTTATTTATTTAAACTATTCTCGTGTATAGAGTTTAGTGAAGCAGGAATTTTTGTATATGGTTGTAATTGATATGAATTGATAAGTTTCTAGCTGCAACATCTATGTTTCTACTTGTTTCTGAGCTTTCTGGAATCGTTAGGGTTTCTCTACTACGTTTTGTGTATTCCCTTGCACACATACAATCATTGCATTTAAATTTTCAGAATTGTTCCTCAACTCCTCTGGGTTTCTTCTTATTTTCATGCTTTTCAGGGCTCTTCTGGAACAATTTGCACTGTTATATAATTTCTTATATAGTTTGCAGGAGCAGCACAGTCTCTGGGAGCTGGTGCCTTACTTGTAAATCCATGGAACATCACAGAGGTTGCTAATTCAATAGTCTATGCATTGAACATGCCTCCTGATGAGAGAGAAAAGCGCCACAGGCACAATTATGCCCATGTAACTACTCATACAACCCAAGACTGGGCAGAAACTTTTGTAAGGTACGAATATGATCAATGATGCCTAATATGATATAAGTAGACTATTTTTACAAGGGAAGGATGCATACATACGACATTATTCTATGTATTAACCTATTTAACACAAACTTTCTTATTTATGCTGTGAAGTGTGAACACATCACATACCTTTTCATCCCATTCAATATCTGTGCTAACCGCTTGTTACAAATGAGTAAATGATTCCGTATTTGTATTAGCATGTATTTATTGATAAAGAAACTTTTTTTCACAGGCGTTTTGATGCCCTAGAACATTATGTGGAGATCATTTTCTCTCATTTTTTGCTCTCTAATAAAATAGGATCATGATCCATCTTGTTTTTTCCGTAATAAAATTTAGGCACTTGAATGTTTCTCCACGTGGCTCAACTGCACGATTTTTTTTGTATGTTAGATTCTTGTTTCTTCTGGTCAGTTCCCCTTAACTATGTCGTTGGTTGAGGTGCTCCTAAGTTTTGGCTTCTATGTTTCATCCACAAATCTTAAACTGTAAAATGAATTCTATGCTGCTACTTAACAGTTATTAAACACATTTTATTAGCATAGATTTAATTTTATTTCTGCTTATGTGCGTTGATTCATACTCACAAATAGAATAATCATGTGCCTCGAGTGTGCTTTATATTTTTCAAGATTTGCTTTGTCATTGTGCCTTGTTTTTGTATTCATTCTTCATATTCTCATCTTCTACAGCACAGTCAAAACTCTGATTCCCTGATGTGAACAACCCTGCTCATGAAAGTTCTTTTACCTTAATTCCGTTTTTTTTTTCCCTGTAGCGAACTCAATGATACTGTTGCTGAAGCTCAGCTAAGAACAAGACAGGTTCCACCAGCACTGCCTTCCGAATTAGCAATTAATCAATGTTTGCTGTCCAAGAATCGACTTTTGATACTGTTATTGTCTGATTTTACACTTCATGTTTAGATTTCATTATTTTAAAAAAATTGAATGCAATGTTTATTAATTAATTAATTTTAATTCTTAGCTTTGTTAGTTGACTACTACAGTGTAAGATGTTATAAAAGCCAAATCAATTTGTCCAAAAATAAATGTGTAAACACGTACTAGAAAGAGATGCTTATTTATCCTGTTTCTCAGGGGATTAAACCTAATATTAGAACTTATAACCTAAATCCCTAGTGCTATTGATCACATGCAATATTGATAAACAGTTGCTAAAATTTTTGTAAATATAGAGTGGGTTTTTTTTTGTAAAGACTTTATTGGCAACATTTTAACTGACCCAGCTACAATATTTCATTTTATAACAATTTGAATTTGAAGGCCTTAGTTTGAGTTATTATTCGTGTATGATTTTGTTATTAACATTTTTTCAGTGAGTCTTGCACATGTTCAAAACTGCAGGGTTTTAATTCAACTCTAACAGAACCGGTTGAGTCTTCTGGAAGGAGAGGTGGAGATCAAATCAAAGAAATGGAGCTTAAGTTGCACCCGGAGTTAAAAGGCCCATTGGCAACATTGTGCAACGATCTGAAGACTACCATTATTGTCCTTAGTGGAAGTGACAGAAGTGTCCTGGATGATGTACAAATTTTTCATTACTTCATTTTCCTGTTTCATTAGATATTTTCCGTCCCTTATACTTTTTTTTTTTCTCCTCAGAATTTTGGTGAGTATAACATGTGGTTGGCAGCAGAAAATGGAATGTTTTTGCGTCTTACTGATGGAGATTGGATGACAACAATGCCAGAGCATCTAAATATGGATTGGGTTGACAGTGTAAAGGTGATTTTAGCTCTATGATTTGTATTGCGTGCCTGATAAACATTTGGTGCTTATTGATTATTGCTCTCAACTTCATTGGATTTACCAGCATGTTTTCGAGTATTTCACGGAAAGAACACCAAGGTCTCATTTTGAACATCGGGAGACATCACTAGTCTGGAACTACAAGTATGCAGGTAGTTCTTATGCAATCAATGACTTATTTTATGTGGCATTTACATAGCACACAATTCTGATGTATTTACATATCTCACACCTTTACCTTCATATTTACACACATAACACTCAATTTTTTTTAATTTCACATGAAAAATAGCACTAGTATTACGTTTAAAAAGTGAAATACACCTTTTAACACATGGGTATAAAATACCAGAGTGTTATTGAAGCGGGGGCTATGGAGGACCGGCCGGTCCTCAAAGGGAGGGGGGTTATCGCTCCTCTCTTTCCTTTTTCATTTCCTCCCTTTCTTTCTTTTCTAGAACTTTCCTATTTTAAATCATTTCCTAAAATTTGAAATCCTAATTATATTTTATTCTTCTTTCTTATTTTAAAACCTTTTATATTTTGAAGTCCTTTCCAAAATCTGAATTTTGATTACTTTATTTACCCTTACTCAAATCTGATTTTCCTTCACTTTATTTCCTTTCCTCGATCTGAAACCTGATTTGATTCTTCCTTCTTATTTTATGTATTGCCTAAATAAAGTCCTAACCTCAATATAAATAGAGGATGATGCGTTTAGAGTTAGGTGTCTTATTTTTTATATCTGAATTCAGGTTTTAGCCTTGATATTATCCCTTTGAGTATTGTTTCCAATGTCAATCTAGTGCTCGGGCTGTCTCTCGTTTGAGGTGGCGATCGTCTCCAAGGTCCGAGCAGTGCTACGACTGTAGCAACCCCAATGAGACATTTATCTTACCGTACTTCCATTTCCCTACTATCATTTCAGAATCCAACCCCTACAACCCCTTCTTCAACTGCTGTCAGCCACCTTCCTGTTCCTATCCAGCCACGCAACTCCCCTTCCACTGCTGCCAGCCTTGCTCCTTTCCTCAGTACTCCGTCAGCTGCTGTCTTCCTCGTTAACCACCTATAAACAGCCCTTCCATCTCCTCCCTGCCCCTGGCCAGCCATCTCAACAACCCGCCAGCCTTACTGCCCCCTCTGGTTCCTTCCCTACAGATTACAATCACCACTGTCCATTGACAGCATCGCTCTAACAACAAACTAACGAACTCTCCTTGTAGCTTCCCTGCAGGTCACAACAATTGCTGCCCTTCCAAGCTTCCTATAACTGTGTATTGATGCCCCTACCCTTGTTAATTTGTTTCACATCCCTTCCACAAGAGCGAGACACCTCTCCGGCCCTCACCGCAGTCGCATCAAACTTGTTGTCTTCTTTTGTCAAGTCTTTATTTTTAATCCTTTGTTTTACGCTTTTGTTTTATGTGTTCTCTTTCTTTCTTTTGAGTTTTCATTGTAACCTTGTTTAAGTCATTAATAAAATTGTGTCGTGTAGAGTGGTTTGGGTTAACTCCGGTATCATTTGGTAATAGAGCTAGTTCAATCCTAATTTCATCTTAGGATTTCTAGCATCCACCCCTACTCAATCCTCACAATAAAAAAAATACTTTCTTTCACATTATTTTCTTTCTTTGTTCTTTCTTTTCTTTCCGTCCACAGATCCCAAATCCTAACCATGCCACCAAGGAGATCTATGCCCGAGCCTACCAGGATGAGATACGGCCAGAGCTCTACCATCTTCAGCAGAGGCTTATGTATATTGAAAAGAAAATTCAGTGGGAGGTTACTCTAATATACTTCTCCTTCATAGCCACCTTCTTTCTCCCGTCCAGCCACTGCATCCCTTCCACTGCTGCCAGCCTTGCTTCTTCCCTCAGAACCTATTCCAGTCGTTGGCTTCTTCTTTAACCACCTACTAAGAGCCCTTCCAGCTCCTGCCCCTGGCTGACCGTCAGCCCTCCCATCAGCCTGCTAGCCTTGCTGTCCCTTGGTTCCTTCCCCACATACCACAACCACGGCTGTCGTTGACAGCGTTGCTCCAACAACAAACCAACAAATACTCCCTTCTGCTTCCCTGCAGGCCACAACTATCGCTGCCCTTCCAAGCTTCCTCCAACTGCGGTTTTGATGCCCCTGCCCTCGTTGATTTGTTGCCCATCCCTTCTACATCAGCGAGACACCTCTCCGACCTTCACCGTATCCGTCTGCCTTGCACTACCACTCAAACTCCCTCTACATTAAGTTTGTTATGTTTTCTATTGTCGAGTTTTTATTTGTAATCTTTTGTTTTAAGCTTTTATTTTGTGTGTTGTCTTTCTTTCTTTTGAGTCTTCATTGTTACCTTGTTTTAAGTCATGAATAAAATGATGTCGTGCATCGTGGTTTGGGTTAACTCCGGTATCAGCTAAATACATAAGAATTGTATGCTACTTATGTAAATTTCCTTTATTTTGTTCTATAATATTGCACATTCAATGCTAATGCTACCTTGTTTGCTTCATTTTCGCTGTTTACGAAGATGTTGATTTCGGAAGGCTCCAAGCAAGGGATATGCTACAACATCTGTGGACAGGCCCAATTTCTAATGCAGCTCTTGATGTTGTCCAAGGTAGCAGGTCAGTTGAGGTTCGTTTCGTGGGAGTGACAAAGGTGGGTCAACCTGTTTGAAACCAATGTTGATGTAGAAAGTTGCAGTTACAGAACTGAGACGACTCATGATAATCTATTTTTGGATGTAAATAGTAGGAAAGGAATTTGACTTCTGAGGTTCTTTTATTTCTAGTTTTTTCAGTTGTCAGTCGATAGTTGTAAACCATGTGTTCAATTTCAGAGAAAACTTGGTGCTTTTTGGTAATTAACCTTTCCTTTATACCTAATTAATTTGTTTTTCTCTTCATCATCATCAGTTAGCCGAGTTCAGGAGTTCATCTTAGCTGCAACTCAAAATTATTGAGTAGATTTTGCTCGGACTATAACTCAATTGATTCCAATCATATCAAAGATGATTCCAAGTTGACTAGAGATTAAAATAAAAATGTATTGGAGGGAGGGATTGAACCCATGATCACTACTTAATATATCAAAATACTAACGATTGAACAATTATTAATTTATTGATACTATGTGTTGAATAAATATAAATATATAGCAAGTTTTAGCAGTCCGCATGTTAACTAGTGATCATGGGTTCATTTGGATTTATTTATTCATAATTTATCTTATGCTTTTCAAGGACTATTCTTGGCGACTTGTATTAAAAAAGTTCATTGAAGACTAATCTTTATTTTGGATCATAATTGTTTTCATCTATTACATCTTTATTGAATTTACTGAAGTTTTAATATCTTTAATGTATACAGGGTGCCGCAATCGATCGGATATTGGGAGAAATTGTTCACAGCAAGAACATGAGTGTGCCGATAGATTACGTTTTATGCATCGGTCGCTTTCTTGGAAAGGTTGATTTTTCTTAACACTTATTTTCTCTAACTTCTAGTATTCTCATGTTGTTTATTTGTTCGCTAGTTTTTCAAAATCATTTTATCTTGTGTTTTTTGATGTAGATTGTTAAGAACAAATCTATAAGAATTAGTATGTAAATGGGAAAATCATGAATTTGGTGAAAAGAAAGCAAGCTTTAAGGTTGGTCATATCATAATCATCATTAGCTTTGTCTTAATTATTCAATTTTAGCTTTATGAATCCTAATTTTCTTTTTTGTTTGATTGAGTGTTGCATGGTATCAAACCTGCCTTACTGATATATTTTTGCACAAAGTTTAACCATATTTTGTCAATTCCTTTTTCTTTATTCAGTATTAATTTTATTTACCATCTTATTGATGCATCTTATATCATTTATTGTGCATGCCCAAATCCATGTTGTTTATTTTCACAATTCTGAATTTCAATTGATTTTAATTTGCATCATCTCTGTAGTATACTGATATTTTAATCCATTCTTTTTGGTATTTTTACACATTAGTTAACATTCTCATTTTCAAAAATCTTAGGTTGGCTATTAATGTCTTAATACTCCTCAATCCTCATATAATACAAACATTGTAGCCCACCTTATTGCATTTTATTAAAGTTTATCTTTAAGATTACTTGCTGTTCTCTTACTGTACAGTGCTCATAAGACATTTCTCTATTTTAACTTCTCTAAATATTCTCATTTATTCTCATTCTTATGCAATAAATTTGAATTATTTAAAAACTTCTTACATGCAAGTGTCACTTTATAATTCTAGCCTTAGCATCGCATTCTCTAAAATTACTAATTATAGACCCTTGAGGTTTCTGTTTGGTTTAAATGTTTTTATTTTGCACCTTCAAATACAAAAAAGGTGGCATTTTTTATATTAAAGCCTTGGGTGGTATAAAAGAAAAAAGAAAGGTTGTAAATACATAAGAATTGGTGTATGTATGTAAATGCTTCTACAAAAATTTTGCTATTTGTTGTCATTAGCACTTTCTTTAATCTATGATTCAAATATCTCTCTGTCCATCTGTCATCTTTCTTGTTTTGGAATGAAGATTACAGAATGATTGGAAACAATTTTTGCGCCAGATTTTTTAATCATTATCATCTTAGAGAACCATTTCCTACATATCATTAATATTATATCTCTCTGCTGCTTAAATAATTCTTTCAGGACGAAGATATCTACACATTCTTCGAGCCGGAGCTCCCATCCGAACCCTTAGCCTGCTCCAGATCAAAAACAGCAGAAATTTTCAAATCATCTGCCGAGAAGAGGAACACAGGGAAGCCTTCCAACATCAAAAACACCATGAGAGTCTCTCATGGAAGGAACCAGAAGGGCTCCTTTTCATTAGAAAGGAAGGCTTCGTCCTCATCTTCTTCATCATCGCCATCACTATCATCATCATCATCCAACCACAACCACAATAATAACAAACTAAACCCCTCGAAATCGGCCCAAGACGCCTCCTCCTGGCACGAAGGATTCTCCGTGCTCGATCTCAAGGGCGACAACTACTTCTCCTGCGCCGTTGGAAGGAAGCGGTCGAGCGCGAGGTATCTTCTCAACTCCTCAGAGGACGTCGTGCTGTTCTTGAAGGAATTAGCGGAGTCATGCACCCAAAATGGTTTTGTTAATCCTAGCAACCATTTCTTGAATGCTGATAGGATGAGATGAGAGGTATTGTATTACAGAAGTTGTCTTGTGTGCCCCCGGTTTGACTGTGGAAAGAAAGCTTGTTTTTTTGCAGGGAAGGGGCTTTAGAGGAATGGAGCACGCTTAGGTATTTTATAATGTTTTATATTTTATATGTTATTCATAATGTTAATCACTGTTAATTTGGTAACATTATGTGTATAATTGTTGGTGTTGGCTTTTTTTTTGTAATTCTAGCTACTCATTGTTTGTATAATAATAAACTCTCTTCTTTTAGGTTCGTGGTTATACCATTAGTGAGTGGAATTGTTGTGTTTCAACTAAACTTCAATTTATATATATGTCACTTTATCAAAAGATGTATTTCATGCTTTTAAATTTAAAATAGTGATATATTTTTGATGTGATATGAAAGACTTGGGCGGTATAAATGTAAGAAAAAGTAAAGTTTAGGTGTCAGATTTGCAAATACATCGGAGTATTATGTACGAAAATGCCCAAAAAATTGAATTTTAGGTGGTGTAAATACATAGGAATTGATTGGTATGTGTGTGAATCTATCAAACAAGTTCCAAGTCAAAATTTATTTTATTAGAAATTTAAATTTAACGGCCAAATTATATATTGCAAGAAACAATTGACAATACATTACGAATTGTTGGATGTTGATTAAATTATTATCCTGTATTGGAAATGATAATGTGTTTTTTAATTTTTTTGGTTTAGTTGGTGTTTGTTCAAATTAAATTATTTAACTTTTATTTCAAACTTAATTTTTTTTATGTGCCATGCCAAAATTTGGGTGCCATAAAGGTAAAAAGTAAGGTCTTATATATGTAAAAAGGTCTACATATATATGAATTTTTTTTTTACATTTATAACACCCAAATCTTTCATATCACAACAACACCATTTCATGCATATAGATAAGATGGCATATATGTAAAAATTGAAATTCAAGTATTAGATATGTAAATACATGGGAATTGTATGGTATGCATGTAAATCTTCCTATTTTTCATAATCATCGAATTTACTTTTGAGTATATATTAATACTAATCTCAAAAGAAATATAATGATAAAAAAACTCAATCCGTTTTGAGTCAGAAAATCCTGATCAAAATTTTCTCCGTTGACATCACACAATCCCACCCTTGTTTCACAAATCAAAAGAACGCAGATTTGCAAATCTGGATTCATAAAGAAAAAAAAAAAAATTCTGAACTTGCCCTGTAAAATGTGAATTCAGTGAACTGGAACAGTGTACAGAAAAGGCATTACATACATAACAATCCATTCTTATGAATTTACATACATACCATCTTACCCGCGCAATAAAAGGTGTATTTCACTCCTTAAAAATTAAAAAAGTGGTCTTTTTTTATGTGATGCAAAAGATCTGGATGGTATAAATGTAAAATGAAAAATTTTGGAGGAGTTAGATATGTAAACTCATAATAATTGAGTGATATGTACCCAAATAAAAAGGCAAACATTTGACAGACAAACAAGTATATAGTGAAAAAGTTCACAGAAAACATCCTGCTCACAAACATATATCATAGGTTTTTTTTTTTTTTTTTTCACTTAAAACACATTTACAGAATTACCACACTTTCAACGTATAAAAACCAAATCTTTGCAGATACAATCAAGGAAAACACAGTGCCTGCTTTTGAAATAAGATTCCACACTGAGAAAAGAGCAAACCAGAGGAGAATTGTGTAAGAAAATGGTTTTTACAAGTGAGTGAAAAGAAGCCAAGCAACAACAGCCAACATGACGATGACGACGACAGACAAGAGCAAGCAGATGCACGAGCAGCCTCCTTTCGTACGCTTGTTAAGGATGGCCAACCTCTTTTGCACACGCTGCATGTGTACAACATAAAATTTAAAGGGTGAAAAGTGAAAAGAGAAGGCCTGCTATTATAAATAATAGAAATCGCAAAAAAAAAAAAAAAAAAAAAAAAAAAAAAAAAAAAAAAAAAATGATATATAGACATACCACTCAAATATTATGTATTTACATATCTATACCTAAACTTTTAAAATAATGATACTTCTGATGTGATATGAAAAGATTTGGACGTATAAATGTAAAATGCAAAATTTAGGTGCTATAGATAAAAATATATAAGAGTTGGGCGGTAGGTATGTAAATGCCCTTTCTTGTTAAACTTATATTTAGGGAGATAAAAGGTAAAGAGTTTGAAGCATTGGATGTGGAATGAAGATGATTACTTGGATCCCGATCACATGACGAAAAAAAAATTTATGTGTTTATTCATCAAAAGAAGTTCATTTGTTTTCATTAATTATTTTATTCAATGTTATTTTGTAATTCCAGTAGTTGATGATGGATGGCATTAAGATGAGTATTTTCTATTTTCAGATGTTCGATTGGTTTATATAAATCTATTATGAAATTAAGTTGGTTTGGTTCTATGATACCTTCAAGTTCAATCAAGCTGACATGGACTGTATTCCCATGTTTTACTTTCTGGGAAAGAACCAATTTTTCAAGATGGTTATCTATCTATTCCTATGACTATGATCGAAATTTCTTTAATTATTAAATGTTGTTTTGAAATTTCATATTATGTCGTGATTTCTTTGTGCAGATCATATCCAAGAGTCAATAAATAGTTGTTTTTAGGCATGTAAATTATTATTTAAATTGAAAAAAAAAAAAAAAAAAAAAAATCTCTTCTAGTTTATAATTTTGTGAGTACAAATTGAACGTGTGATTTCTTCAAGTGTTGGTATAAATGTAACTACTTGTTTTTGGCTTATTATTGCTCTTATATTACTTGTGGTCATTAAATAACAATTACACATGGATTTTGTATCGTTCAAATTTCTTGATAAGCCCTTTACATTTAATTGATTATCATAATATCGCTTGGGTTGTAGATCTCTTGTTTATTTTTTACATTTAAAAAAAAAGTAATTTGCCAACTTATTTAATGGTTTCTTATTAGTGAATAATAAATTCTCAGGATTACACATTACAACAATAAATTTGCATCAAGAATTCTAATCCTTAATTATCCTGCAACAAATTGTTATCTAAACTTATGACTGCATCATCATGTCAAATATATTTAGGACATGTAAATTGGTATAATAAAAAAAATTAACAAACACGCAATTTTAACAAATAGGTAGGTTATTGTTCAAGCTAATAACAAGAGAACAACGGCGAGGTAACATAACTCCTACATTTTATGTGGGCAAAACCTTAAGAACATAAAATATTAAAGGACAATATCCTATAATTGGTAAATATTAAAATGAATTGCATAAACCAAATCAGGGTCGTACACAAAAAAATTCCAGCATTGTTTAAATCATATTATCGAAGATTTACACGCCATGTAGCGACACATAATTAACCTTTAAATCATGTTTGTTATCACTCTTGCTTAATTAAATGACTAAGCAAAAGTATACAAATGAACTAAGCTACAGTTCATAAAAAATATTATTTGTTGTTTCAACTAAAAATATTCTATAAAGGATATCGCACTTATGCCAGTTCTCAAGGGAAACTCAGTGATATCTCATCCAAACAAATTAAATTAGTAAAATCCTATAAGTGGATTCCATTAAGGTAATTGTAATAAATCAATATCCTAGGTGATTCAATACATGTATTTCTCCTCCTTAATTTATCACATCATCTCTGTTAATTAAATCACCACAGCTCTTCTCGTTCATCCTATCCTCATATTAATGAAGCAGAATGGCAATCATCAAATACAGCCACAGACAGGAATCTACATCTGGCATCAAAAATAAAAAGGAAAATTTGCATACATGCCAAGTCTTATGTATTTTATCTTTCATCTCACATCTAAAATACCACCACTTTAACTATTAAAAAGTGAATTACACCTTTTCATGCATAGATAAGGTGGCATGTATGTAAAAATTTAAGTTTAGGTGTTAGATATGTAAATACATAGGAATCGAGCGGCATGGATGTAAATCCTCCAAACAAGAAACCAGGGTGAAAATCCTATGTTTTCATGGCTGAATTTGCTCTCAAGAATGTTCATGATAAATCTAATATTTTCAAAATGTTAAAAAATTGCAATGAACAAATCACATATTCATGCCTAGCAACAAGATCGCATCAAAGGACCCGACACACTTATGACGAAGTGCCACCTGAAACACCTTAGAGTGCTTAGATCACGTTTGTTTGGGTGACAGCCCTCGAATAAACACCATTTTAATATTGGAGAACATTCCATAAACATCTTTTTTTTTGCTCCAAAATTATTTTCTTGTTTGACAGATGTGCACCAACATTAAGTGTTACTATGTGAACTTGCCCTGGATTCTTCAACTTTATTGAAGAAATTCCTTTAAATTATTAAGAGCCACCTCTTTTCTCATTCAAGCATTAGACATCGAATTATTCTTCAAATCCTTATAAGTTATAATTCTGTATTTTTCTAGCACACCTCGTGTATTTTCAAATTGTATGGTTTTGTGATATAACTAATCAAGTCATAATATAATGTTTTGAATCTTATATAGCATCAAATTTAATCAAGAACTTCTTAATTATCTTATCTGCTAATTACCTGAAAATGTAATAATGCCTCGTTTGAGCCAGCGTTGCAGTTGAAAAAATTTGGTTTAAATGCTATGGGTAGAATAACGCCATTAAAATGCTCCGGTCGCTAAACACCATGTATGTTTGAATAAAGGCTTCGGCAGAACACCGAAACAAAAGGACACGATCCAGAACACTGAAACGGAGGGACCTCCTCATGATCTGAAAAAGACGAATTTCGCCGTTCCAGTAGACGCGCTTCTACTGAAGCTTGTTGGCCAAACGACCTCCAGCATTCTTCTGACGTTTTCCGAAAAGGAAAGGAGGCAAGTCGTGCGGCCAAACGAGCCCTAAATTATGATGCTATTATTATTATTATAATTTCTAAAGAGTAAATTTTACCGAAATCATTACCTAGCCACCTAAATCTTGTCACCTTTCAATGCCAAGACATGGCCACTCTAAAGTTAACAAAAACCTACAAAAAAATGACCATAAAATGGCCCCAAATATGACACAATCATCGCAAGGTTTGGCACATTCGACTAAATTACTTAGGCAACTGTATCAACCATCTAAAGAAAGGTTAACACCTAGTAATCTGCTATTCACACCTCATGCATCAATGTAATGATAAATGTAAAATGAGACTCATAAAGAAAACTCCAAATGGTTGTGATAATGATGATGATCATGATATATTAAGATTTAAAACCTTAATGGTTGCCTTTTGATTTCGTTTGTTAGAAATTTCGGGAATTACTGCATTACTGTCATCTTCAACCTTAATAATATGACATGATTTTCCCCATTTTGATAAATTGGTTGATTTGTTTCAACCATTCATATGCTGGTGAATTTAAAAGATTTATTTATGTATTGAATTTAGATATTGATATCATGTTGCATATAAGATTAGAGTAAGTAACAAAATGGTCATCTGATTGTGGGGGATCATTTTAATCCTGAAGTTTATAAAAGTGCAATTTAGTCACTGGACACTTTTAATATGGGTTAAAATAATCCCAACTAATAAGTATTTTAACCCCATAAAAAGAGTAAGGGAATAATTTAGCATTTCTATAAATCTTGGACTAAAATGGCCTCATAATAGTCTGGGGACTAACTTGACAATTTACTCTAAAAAAAAATCTAGGAATTTCACACACTAGTTGAAAAATCAACATGCAAATACACAGGTTCTACTATTGAATCTGGTTCAAACTCAAAAACCAAACACCTGTATATTTGGATAATAGCGAAATTTACTAAAACTTCCAGACCATACAACATCGAACCAAAATTCAATCATAAATTTTATAAACTGGTTCACTCATCTTTCAAATATAAAATCATAGCTTACTAGAATGATGTTACCTGAAGCCGAGAGTCTGTAATATCCACATGTTCGTCCAAGTTGTCCTGAAAAGAAAAAACATTAAAAATAAGGGGCATTTACATACATAACAGCCAATCCCTACGGATTTGCATATCAAACACCTAAATTTTACCTTTTACATTTACACCGCCGAAATATTTCATATCACATAAAAAATACCACTATTAACATTAAAAAAGTGAAATTCACCTTTTCATGCAAAAGTTAGGAGGCATATTTGTGAAAGTTGTGAAGTATAATTGTTAGATATAAATACATAGGAATTAAGTGGTATGTCTGTAAAGCTTGCTAAAAATAATTTAAAATATGATGCGAGAAATAAAAATACAGCAATAATAAGAGTATAAAAATCTATAAAATGTTGTGCATACAATTAATCTAGTTTGTAAATCCAGCTCTTCATTAACGGCCAATGCAATATGCTTTGTGCTCAATACTGTTTCCTCCAGCTTTTCGAGGCCCTCGTCTTGCTCTATTTATCAATAAAAATATAAATAAATATCAAACACAGAAACACACAAATGAAACTTAAATTCCCTAAATATACCTTTCATAATTTGCCGTTGCAGAACAACAATACCATGATTATCCAACCCTGTAGTTCTGTTTATCTCATCAGATTTTTTACTTTGTCCAAGTAACTCTTCCCTGATGAGACAATTAATCACATCTGAGGGCAGTTAAAATCTGGAGCCTTATATGAGTTTTTGACTCGATAACATTAATTACAAGGGAAATTTACACATGCAGCAACAATTCTCATGTATTTACAAAAATCACACCCAACTTTCATATTTACGTAGAAAAGACTTTGGTGCTTTAAACATGCATGAAATAAAATTTCAATTTCAAAAGTGCTAATAGTGCTATTTTTTATGTGATATTAAAGATGTGAGTGTTAGGTGTATAAATATGAAAGTTTAAGTGTGAGATATGTAAATACATAAGAATTATGTGGTATGGAGGTAAATGCCCCTATTTTAGATGGAAAAACCTATTTTAAAAAACCAGGAAAAGAAAATTTAAAAATTATACAAAATGACAGCAATGAAGAATGATGATACTACCTAGTAGCAAATTTCGGACGCCATTTGCTTCACTTTCGATCTCAAATTTGAAAGTGTCTTGGCGCTTATGGAGCTCCTTTTCAGTCCTGCAGAAGTACTTATTAGGTAATAAAATCTCAAATCATTTTTGTATTCAACATGTAAATCATAATGGATCATCCTTTCTTAAAAATCATATAAGCAGAACTTGAGTAGTATGCATCTAGATGTGAAAAAATTTTTATATGAGCTGCAGACACTGCATTAGAAGAAGATACTATATTGTTGATTCACCATCATCAGCATCATCATTAGCACCATCCATTATATGGGGTCAACACAATAAATCCACATATTTAACTTGCTCTCGCCAGCTTTGAAATTGCTCAATTAAGTACTGAGGCTTCTTTCGTTTATGAGGCCAGGCATAAGCCTCAAATTTACAACATTGAGTGAAGTGATAAATATTATATAAACTATCAAATGTGAAGTAAGAAATAATATGTAAATATTCTAACTTATTAAAACATTATAAAATAACATAACAACATTCTAAGTAAAAAAATAAAAAATTACATAAATTTAGAAGTAACACGTTAATATCCTAACATCAAACTAAGAAATAAGATGAGTTATTTAAACATTAAATTATCAAAGTAAGCAAATATATTAAATTAAAATAGTTATATTAAAACAAAACAATTAAACTAAATTAAATATAAGTTTGTCTCTCCCATACCCACCACTTAAACAAGAATATAACAAGTCATCAATATTTGAATTTTTAAATTTAAAAATTCCTATTAATCTCATTACTCGATTGATTTTCATTAGAATCATCAGCATAATGAATTGTTTATATTGCGCCTTATCCTTAGTCGTATCTGTTTTCACATAAGAAAATTCCTTTTTAAGTTTTCGAACACTTACATACATACCACTCAATTTATATGTATTTATATATCTAACCTCTTATCTTTAATTTCTTACAAAAACATACATAAGTGCAAAAAGCATCAACTATCATAACAATAGTATTAGATATGTAACCATCCTTATAAGAAGGAAATATCATAGCAATTACAATCGAAATCAAAGCTATTCAAATCTTGATCTGCACTGAGACAATCTAAAACTTCTTTGTGGTGCTCTCTTTGAAGGAATAATCATAGCAATTACAATAGCAATTTCAGAATCTGCAAACAAGCAGCAGCCAAACATAGATCAAGGTAAGAAGAGAAATACATGCGCTAAGTTTTGCAGGCAAATGAGAAGGGAACTTTCTTACAACAACATCAAATGTGGTGTGTGTGTGTGTGTCTATATATATATATATATATATATAATAGATATATATATATATACATCTAGCACATAATTTCTACATATTTACATATTCACATATCTAACAACTTTAGTTATCTTACATATGGATAAGAGATGTATTTAACTTTTTAGGGTCTGTTTGACGCAGCTGCAATGTCCCAGGAAGCTGTTGTAGGAAAACTGCTGTGGGGAAACTGACTGGTTGTTTGTTACAGCTGTGTGAAAACAGCTGTGAGACGGTTGTTTCTGAAAAATGATCATTCTGCCCGTGTTTAGTTAAACTGTTTAGAACAGAACAATGACAATCTTATATATTATATATCAGAAGCAGAAATTCACTTTACAAGCTAAATATGTAAAATATAAACAAGCATTTTATATATTTCAAAAATGTACTTTTATTACCAGTAATATAGGAGCATCTACATCCATTCCATAAATTTTTTAAGTGCGAGCCAACGGTGCACATTCAGCGGGAATCAAACTTTGCTACTCAAGTTTTTCAATAACAGATAATTACATAAAATCATTATTTCATTGCAAAATTTGTTGGTAAATGTCGATTATGGGCAAAGATACAAAGCAAGCAGTTACACATATGAATATTAGGTGAAGATGAGCAACAATTCCAACCATATTTAAATCACAGTAACACATAAGCAAGACTTCAATCAGAAGTAAACAACATATCTTGGAATGAAACTATAATCAGCACAGTGCAGCCATGAGGAAAAACATGGCTGGAAAGGGGAAGATGGCAGTGATCAGTACTATTCAGATTCATGACTCCTCATCTCAATAAAATGTGCATATAGCAGCTGTTATTCCTGACTAATGTACATCAAATTCACATAATATTGAAGTTTTATAAACATTGTATTAAAACTAAACAGAGACCCTGCAGCCTTATTGTGTATTGCATTAAAGATCTTACAGCCTTATTGATATAAAAAAGAATCTATGCTATACTACATAATTCTTAGCTAAAAAAGAAGCTAATTACACAATTATTAGTTCACAATTTCACCAGAACTGCAATCTTCAAATAAATAATTACATAAATACCACAACTCCTATGTATTTACATATGTAACAACTAAATTTTAATTTTTTACCAAGATTTACATACATACCAGTCAATTCCTATGTATTTACATATATAACACCTAAACTTCAATTTTTACATATATGCCAGGTGTATTTCACATTTTAAAGGTTAAAATAGAAATGTGTTGCAAAGATTATGGGTTTGGAACCTCTAAATTCAGCTGCACAAAATAGTATCCGAAGCTATGATCCCTACAATAAGCAGAACCAGGTTGCAGCTCATGAGAAGACCTTGCGGTCACCAAGAAACATTGCCAAGCCTCCGAGGAGAAACAATCCACACTTGGATTTACTTTCCAAATTTTCAAATGAAGAAACTCCACAGATACTGATAGAAAATGTAGAAGCATATATGAATCAGAAAATTGAATCAGTTTTCAAAAAGGCCGAGAAGAGAATACAAAAGCTTCCATGCCAACACTCCTGTAAGGAACTCCAGGATATCAAACGGGTAATATCAGCAACAAAAAATATTGGCAGTATGAAACTAAGTTCAGTCAATTCACCGAGCATACAGTTCACTCCACCAAACTACAGAACAAACGAATTAAGCATAAGAGATTTGAAGTGCCCAATCGTGATCATGGAACCAGCTAGAAAGCTAGATGCTACTTTCTCTAAAGTCATGAAAATTGAAAGGCATTCAGAGAAACAGCTTACATAAATAAGCTTATATATGTAACAAACCTGTAATATGATATAAAATATATGTAACAAATCTGTAATATGTAACAAACCTGTACCATTCCATAACACTGTTCTAGCAAAAGGCAATTGTAAAACAGACATAATGTAAAAGGTAAAGCCACGGAGGAACATTTTTTTTTTTCTTTAAAGAACAATCATTAACAAAAATTGATCAAACAGAGCTGAAGTTGACATAATGGTATCATATATCAATCACTTTGTCATAATTATAATATCATATATCATATATCATACATCATATAATTATAATATCATATATCATATATCAATCACAAGTTAATTATTCTTCATGCATTTGAGTCCATATTTATAATCTTCATCAAATATCACAAGAAATAAAAATAAAATTAAAAAAAAACTGTTTTCTCTTGCATGTACAAGGAGTCCCGAAACGGATACGGTAACAACAAAAAACAACAGGAACGACTCCCCCGGATACGTAAACCACGAAGTAGAAACAAAATACGAAGAAAAAATTGAGAGGAGAGGAGACATACCGATTAGGAATAGTGGCTTCGATCAGGACTCCACACCCGAGCGATGGTGGAAGGTGAGTAGCGGGCTACTAGTAGCGGCCTAGTAGGGGGAGGAGCGGGGGGAGGCTTTGCGACAAGCAAGGGAGCAGCGGCGTAGGGGCTTCGCGACAAGGAAGGGAGCGGCGGGTTTCCCGAACGAGGGTAGGGGAGCCTTCGAGCCGTGCGGGGTGAAGGAGCGGGGCAACCGCTAAAGAAAGCACACGAAAAAAAAGATAACTTCGCGATTTGGGGCCGCGACGCTCATTAAACGCTGCCCCAAACGGAGCCTAAATCCTACTAACTTAAAAGGATTTACACCAACTGAGAAAATTATCCATGCAATAAATTGAATTCAGAAACATTAGAACTTTTAAACAGAAATTGAATCTTACAACAAACATCAACATAAATTGTCTAAGGGAAGTTTACCTGTGCCCTTCTCGCCATAAGAAGATTCCTTTTTAAGTTTTCGAAAAACTGAACACTTACATACATACCACTCAATTTATATGTATTAATATATCCCCTGAACTTTAATTTCTTACAAAAAACATACATAAGTGCAAAAAGCATCAACAATCATAACAAGAGTATTAGATATGTAATCATCCTTATAAGAAGGAAAAATCATAGCAATTACAATAGAAATCAAAGCTATTAACATCTTGATCTGCACTGAGACAATCTGAAACTTCTTTGTGGTGCTCTCTTTGAAGGAATAATCATAACACACAATAGCAATTTCAGAATCTGCAAACAAGCAGCAGCCAAACATAGATCCAGGTAACAAGGGAAATACATGTGCTAAGTTTTGCAGGCAAATGGAAAGGGAACTCTCTTACAACAGCATCAAAAGTGGTGTGTATATATATATATATATATATATTTATTTATTTATTTAAATATCTACCACTTAATTTCTACATATTTACAGATTCACATATCTAACAGCTTTAGTCATCTTGCATATGCATAAGAGATGTATTTAACTTTTTAAAAATTAAAATAGTGGTACCCTTTATGTGATATGAAAGATATTGGCCGTATAAATGTAAAAATAAAATTTAATCATTATATCTATAAATACATAAAAATAAGGCTAATGTATGTAAACATTCACCCACCAAAATCAAAGCCCTTACACGAATCATTGTCCCTTCTTCAACAAAATATCAACTTAGTCGAACAATAATTGTAGAAAGCCTTACACAATACATTAGGCCCCGTCCATCAACATCTTGAATCAACAACAAAAAATCATCCTTTTAACTTGATTTTTATATTGTATTTTGCCCCAATCATTTTCATTAAAACAAATTGCAGATAGCCAACAGCAGCATTAACAAAGCATATAAAAATCCAAAAAGAAATACCCACATCAAATAATAGTGTATTTGAATAAAATGTGTGCTGCATTTACTTCGTAAATTCCAACCAAATCTATACCAAATACTTCTTCAAACATAAACAAATTCTATAGTTATTAAAGTCATTATCAAAACATAAGACTAACTACCAAATTCATTCTAAAAATTAGTATTTCCTTTTGTTTCTCTCCAAAAGATTATCCCATCCATAGCATCACTTCACCTGCTTCCTGTTGGGCTCAAACACATATTTTATGAGAGATTCTTTAATCGACAGCAGCTTCAGAAACTCGCTCTTCAATTTCAAAGCATCCAATTAGTTATTGCTGCGAGGCGCGACGATCACCTTCGCCACTTCTTTGAATGTAAAGTTGACCCAACTGAAGCCAGGATCAATATAAGCCTTGTACAACTCCAGGATCTCATTGTGGCTCACAACACCTGGGTTGGTGAAATTCCATATTCCCCTGCAGTTTCTCTTAGCCATCTCGATCGAGATTGGAAGCAACTCATCCAATACAGTCATGCTGTTTGGGATATTAACCACCTTGTTGTACCGACTGATCTTCGTGATGAAGTTCCGAGGATTGTTTAGATCAGATGATATCGGCATTCGGACTCTTAAAGTACAGACGTTGTCGTACTCCTTCAGAAGCTCCTCAACCTGTCTGGGAGCTAATTTGAAATTTTGATAGACTCTGGGGCTAAAATAATATACGAGTCCGGGAGTATTTTGACAATTTAACCTTATATATAACCTTACCATGGCCTTTGTTTTCGAATAGAAGGAACCAACGAAGTTTGAGCGATCTTCCTCCACGAATCCATAGCCCGAGCCTTCGGGGTGATTAGCATCATATTCAAAGATACACCCAATCGCATAATTCATTAGCAACAAACCATTCTCGGAGCAAACATCAGCCAGAGTCAACGTTCCAACAAATTTAGTGCAAATGGTTTCTTGTCGATGAGATTTGCACCACTCGACATTTGGCCTGCCGGTGACACCAGCGGCATTGAAAACATGTGTTGGCTTCACATTATGAATATCAGATTGGAGCTGGGATCGGTCTTCTAATCTGCCTTTTTCGTACTCAAACGGTATCCCTTGCTTCTCACATATCTTCCTAAGAAGGCCGCCGATCCATCCGGTTTTGCCGTATATCAAAAACTTCAAAGACTGCGTTTTGGTCCCAAAAGATGAGGTTTCTAAGACTGGTGGTGTTATCATTTGGCTTGGAATGTTAATATTGTTTAACGGAGACAACATGCTCTTTATTATCATTTCAGGGCCATCGGAATGTCTTTCAGTGCCCGGCATCATTAGCATTCTTGGATGTGGTAAAAGTGCTTCTGAGACATCTCCCCACCAATCTGGATTGTTTGTGTACCAATCCATAGTCTTTTTCAGACCCTCTTCCCAAGTAGTTCTTTCTGACCAACCCAAAATTTTTAGCTTCTGATCATCGAGAAAGTATTTTTGGCCTTTGAACGGCCTGTTGTCGACGAACTTAATCGCGGTAGTGGGATCCAACGCAAAAAGCTTGCAGATATCTTTCGCTACATCAATCACCCTCCTCTCTTTCTTCGTCTCAATGTTATAAACATGGTCGATCTCCCCTCTATGAAGAATAACCTCAAAAGCTTCGCAACGTCCTCGCAGTAGACGTAGCTTCGAACGTTAGTCCGTCTCCATGAATTGAAAGGATTTGTCATCTCATTGCTAGAAGGATGAACTTTGGAATCAGCTTTTCGGGGAATTGATTTGGTCCGTAGACATTGTTACCGCGGGTGGTTATGACGGGTAGGCCATAGGACCTTCCGTAAGCCATCACAAGCATTTCAGCTCCGGCTTTGGTGGCGGAATACGGGTTCGTAGGGAGGAGCTGAGAGGCTTCGTGGTTGCCAACAATGTCATTCTGGATGGCATTCTCATACGGGTTCATAGGGAGGAGCTGAGAGGCTTCGTGGTTGCCGACGATGGCATTCTCATCGGTCACCTTCTCCCTTTCCGGCTCTCTCGGCCGGTTATAGCCGTCGGTAACCTTTTATGTAATTGTTTTCCCGCTCAATGGGTATGGTAACCTTCCTATTTGAAAGCCTTGGCTGATTTCTTTGTTTTTGGGGCGTTCCCCTCACTCGCCGGTCTTCACCGCCGATAGCTTCTATCGGTAAGATTTTCGCCTATAAATACCAGGGTTTCGGGGACCGATTTTCTTAGGAGAGGTTTTTGAGCTTTTATATTTCCTAGAGAGTCCATAGCTTTCTCGTTTTCTCTCGTTTAGGGTTTCTTAAGAGATACTTCGGGTAAGTTCTTCTTCTCCTCTTTGGTTGTCGCAAGGGATTCTCGATTTCAGGATTGCATTTATATATGAAGTTACCTTCATTTATATATGAAGTTACCTTCATATATATTTGATCAATCACCTCATGTTCACAAAAGGAAAAAATATTTGAGGTCTGTAAGGGCTCTGGACTAATAAGGAGATTAATCCACGTTAGCACAGGCGAAGTTTATGGGGAGACCGATGAGAATGTCATCGTCGGCAACCACGAAGACTCTATGCTCCTCCCTACAAACCCTTATTCTGCCATCAAAGTCTGTGCTGAAAAGCTTGTAATGGGTTATGGAAGTTCCTATGGCCTACCCGTCGTAATCACCTGCAGTAACAATGTCTATGGACCAAATCAATTTCGCGAAAAGCTAATTCCAAAGTTCAACCTTCTGGCAATGAGAGGACAAACCCTTCCGATTCATGGAGACGGTTCTAACGTTCGAAGCTTCCTCTATTGTGAGGATGTTGCCGAGGCTTTTGAGGTTATTCTTCATAAAGGGGAGATCGGCCATGTTTATAACATTGGGACGAAGAAAGAGAGAAGAGTGATTGATCTAGCGAAAGATATCTGTAAGCTTTTTGCGTTGGATCCCACCACCGCGATTAAGTTCGTCGACAACAGGCTATTCAACGACCAAAGATACTTTTTCGATGATCAGAAGCTAAAAATTTTGGGTTTGTCAGAAAAAAACTACTTGGGAAGAGGGTCTGAAAAAGACTATGGATTGGTACACAAACCATCCGGATTGGTGGGGAGATGTCTCAGGAGCACTTTTACCACATCCAAGAATGCTAATGATGCCGGGCACTGAAAGACATTCTGATGGCCCTGAAGTGATAATAAAGAGCATGTTGTCTCCGCCAAACAATATTAACATTCCAAGCCAATTGATAACACCACCTGTCTCAAAATAAATGAAAGGAAATATTTATTTTTAGAATGAATTTGGTAGTTAGCCTATCTTTTGATCAGTATGAACTCAAAAATAATGACTTTAATAACTAGAGAATTTGTTTATGTTTGAAGAAGTATTTGGTTGGAACTCAAAGATAATGACTTTAATGTCTACGGACAAAATCAATCTTCCCCCAACTTGAAGTTTGTTTAGGGCGACATCGCCAGCGCTGCTCTTCTCCGCTACTTTTCGTTTTAAATGAATAAGAAGAAAAATATGTTTCAATGTGAAAAATTTTGCTTCTCTCCAAAAACGAGCAGAAAATGGAGAGAAAGGAAAAAGATCAGAAAATTTTGATAATAAAGAATCTTTTCTTATCTCATCTAAACTACCAATCAGGGTGAACAAATACTTCAGACAGCAACCCCTGAGCATTCTCGAATTCATAACTCAAGCTCTATGTTCAATAATATATGACCTGAAGGTATAAAGCAACCCAATCTGCTTCCCTTCTCAAATTCCCATATAAATATCAAAATTAACAGAATAAAGGGCTGGGTTGATGAATAAACAATAGCAAGAGCTGATGGCATGCATGTAATGAGTAAGAAGGATATATTTGCAACTCGTATCGAAGATGTCTCAAGTTTTTGAAAGATACAGTAAGTATCAGTTGAAGGGAATGACTCATTACATAAATCCCCATAAGTTACAGCCCCAGTTCAGGCTGCAAAAGTTTCAGCAGCTGAGGGGAACAGCTCATAACATAAATCTCCATTGTAAGATCATCAGAAAAGATAATACTGGACAAAAAAAAAATCAAATTTATCAAAATCATGTATTGCTCACACCAAAGCCCATTGATGCAAAAAGATAACATGAAAACCTCTTCTATCAATCATAATAAATCACCTATTAGTATCCTGCACCACAATTATAAATTTCACCTCTCTGAAGCTACTAAAAGCGCAGAGAATGTATCATAAGAACCTGTAATGCATAAAGCAATGGTTTCCCTTACAAGTAAGCTTTATATGAAGCAGTGGTTGCCCTTGAAGTCATGGGCCATCCAAGCTGCTAATCGCCATGGCACGTGAATAGGGCAACTCTGTGAATCACCATAACATAATTGTACTAATTACCTTGTAAAACCGGCACGGGCTCCTCCATATGAGAATCAATAAAATCACACTTTGTAAATGGCACAAGTACATTGAAGTGCCATTTATGGAACTTATGGAACTCAATTCAATATCAGAGTTCTGGCAAAAGCAACCTTTTCTCCACTAACCGCAAAGAAAGTTATGGCGGCGTTTATGGAACCAAATATTATTTCAAACCATGAGATTCATTTTATACCTGGCTCATGAGAATTGACACAATAACATTTATATAAGCACTCAACCTTTTCTCCTCACAACAACACTTCATGTAAACTTCACTATGCCAAACAAAAATTCACCTGCTTCATTTGACTAATCATTCAATTTGCTCCGGATTAAGAATTACACCACAACATTTGTATTAAACCACAACATTTGTAGGTATATCTAACATTGTCACCATAAAGTACAGTGACTTGAAATGGAGAGGTTGGCATGATGAGTATATATAAGTTCAAATTATTCACCAAGAAGGTGGAGTAGTAGACCACAACATTTCTAGGTATATCTAAGTTTGTCACCATAAACTAAAAGGAATTGAAATGGAGAGGTTGGCATGATGAGTGAACAGAGGAATTCAACCATTCATAAATTAAACTGCAGGTTGAACCGCTGTTAATTAAGACTTTGAACTTTAAAATTTCAGAGAGTTTAGGATTTAAGCAATGACTTTAATCTCCATAAGCTGGGCTATGTTTTGAAACTCATTTACAGAACAGAAGAACATATAAAATGTGCTTTTCAGTCCACCTCAGACTTCCTGCACAATTTACCAGATAAAGCTATTTCACTGCAATATTCTATACTTCCTTCTCACGATTTGGAAGAATAATTTCAAATCTAGAATTTTCTCTTCATTTTATCTGCCAAAAGACGAAACTCTTAGAACAGAACCAGCAGCAATACTTCCAACACAGCTGGTCGATCACAAGCTCGTTGAAATCCATGATTATGAATCTTAATTTCTAGCTAATGTTGGACCAATAGCACTTCTTCCCAAAGAACTTCCAAAAAACCAGATAGAACCAGATTCAATCCGATGCATGAAGAGATCATCGGGATATCTATATCTGGTCAACAACACAATAAAATCATACAAACAGCAAAGAGAAAGCAATCTCCAATATGTGATTCTCCAGCCACATAAACTGATAAAATGCCAGTAACATAAAAAGATAAAAATAAACAGTTGCCAAAAATTCATAAACTGATAAAATGCCCAACTATTTATGTTTCCCAAAGACATTAATCCATTAGCTTTGCTAGTGCAAGATAAGTCGAGCTACCTTATCCGATCCCTTGCACCACAAAAAACTCTTCATTCCTGCCTCACAAGCTCAGAGATCAACCAACCTTTCATGAGGAGGAGCCACTCACGGATCAAGCTACCTTTCCTGCCTCACATTATCACAATCTATTACTTTTCTGTTCAAAGATCTCGACCTTCTCTCCCGGATTCAACGCAGCGGCGAAGAGAGGTTGAAAACAAGGGAAGAAGATGGATTTGCGATGACCTACCTCGTGCTTCATGGATTCGTTGTTGGTCTGGAAGAAGAAGGCGCAGCAGATGGCTCGGGTTTCCGAAACGACGCGGCGGCGATTTCGAATATTAGCGAGGTGAAAGTTGGGGCCGCGGGGTCGATCCCGCGGCCCGCTTTTCGCCCGCTTTAACATCCTTCTGCCGCGAAGCCGGAAGCCAAACAGTAACTTTTAGCGATTTGTTGTTCCGCGCCGCTCGAAAAAAGCGGCCCAAACGGCCCATAAAAGCTCTAAAAGCTCGCCAAAGAAAATCGATCTCCGAAACGCTGGTATTTATAGGCGACAAATGAGAGAAATCTTACCGATGAAGCTATCGGCGGTGAAGACCGGCGAGTGAGGGAACACCCCAAAAACAAAGAAAGCAGCCAGGTCTTTCAAATAGGAAAGTTACCATACCCATTTGAGCAGTAAAACGGTTACAGAGAAGGTAACCGGCAGCGAGAGCCGGAAAGGGAGAAGGTGACCGGAGAACCGGGTCGAAGGCTCGAGGGTAGGGCTTCGCGTTAGTTCCGCCCGTGAGAAATGGGGGCGGCGCCCTTAGACTATAGAATGGCCGATGGATGGTGAATTAGGTGAATTAGGTGAATTAGGTGAATTAGGTGAATTAGGTGAATTAGGTGAATTAGGATTTAAATTAAAAAAAATATTCTCTAAACTCCTTAAAAAAAAGCCTAATATTTTCAAAATTTCAAACAAATAAACACTTAGCATGAATTAGACGGTTTGCCCAACTAACTCAATTAATACTCATAATTAGAGAATAATCAAAATTCAGGATCAATCTCAAGGCATTATATGAATCTTGAGATAATCTTTTAAGCGAGAAATGTTCAAACTTTGATTAAAAGTCATCCAAAGCGTCGATTTCAGTAAACTTATATTCAAATTGACTGGTTCGATGAGACAGACCCGATGATGCCAAAACTGATCTAATATAAGTCTCAAGCTCATATCAAGTCATTAAATCACTTTTGGAAGCTTTTTGAGAATATTTAGGAGGCCAAATGAATGTCGAATATGCCGAGCTTATAGTTGAATCGACAATTTTTGCGTCGTTAAGGAACTCAAATGTCCATCAACCGCCGTCTGATCAAAATGGTTCATATGTTTGCATTAATTGTACCAAGAACTCTATAAATAAAACCTCACCCCACTCATGAGGAGAGAAAGACTGCAGCTATTTAAAGATGTTATCAGTTTTAGAACCAAATGTTATCCAGAACTCTGATTTAAACAAACTTATAGTCAAACTGACCCGCTCTATAAGAAGAACTCAATGTTAACAAAATTTATCCAAATCGAACTAAATCAAGCCCAAATCAGACCATTAAACCACTTTTTAAGCTTTCTAGACAAATTTGGGGATCAAAAGAATATCGATTCCGACAAGTATATAATTGAATCAAGCGTCTTGACAAGATGAGTCAAGCGAGCCTAAGATCTTCAATTCTAACATCATTAAGACACTCAACTGTTCATCAAATGTCGTCCAATCGAGGGAGCCATAAAAATAAGGCCCTAATTTACCACAATTATAAAAATTAATTATTTTATTTATTTTGTCATCTTTTTTGCACATGTTTTGTAGACTCGCAAATTTTAGTTAATTATCTCATATCTCATGCATCATTCTAATTAGATTTTTCTTCATTTTGGTGTGTATTGAATAATAAACATATATATCTTAGTTTTCCTCAGCAACAACTATCAAAATTTGTTATAATAAGGACACAATGTTTGGGTTTGGGTTATACTTTTTAAAAGTTATACAATAAATAAAAAATGATATTGGGCAAATAAACATTTTTCATAGAACAAATAAAGTATCTAAAATGATATAAAAAATAGAAATTGTACCTGACATCTAAAGTTGAATTAAAAATGACAACACTTAAGAAAAATAGAATTACAAAGAATGGCTATTAAAATGTGATTTGGCAGATGATATGGGGCCAAAAAATAAACATTTAAAGAATCTCATTTATCAAACATTTTTCTATCCAACGACTCATAGCCAACATCTTCATCAGATCTAGAATCGTCATCTTCATCACTGGAATCATCATCATTTCCTTTCTTATAATGGTCATCATCAACATTTATCATTTCCTTATCATAATTTACTTCTGAATATTTAGATTCATCGTCAGGCTCACATTCTCCACTTTCAGATGTGCACAACTTCTTTCTATTATCCTGCTCATAATCAAATAACTGAGTCGTCCAAATTCGTGCACAAGAACATCAAATTCACAAAAATTTAAAACTTAAGTCATTATATATGTATATAATAACCCGTTGAGTATATAGCTGTTAAACTATTTAACTGCACAACAAATGTAATTCTCGGGTATAATAAAAGCTTATCCAAAGATTCCAATGCTTCGCAATTGCTTTCTGAATGAGGAGACTGCAAAAAAATGGTCAGTTCAAAGATAATCATAAATAAAGAGAAATATTAGCATTATAATAATATCAGCATAAAACTCAATGCAACTACTGAATATTACTTCATCTTAAAGCAAAATAGATATAAAATAATATAAAAATTCATAAAACTACAACCACGACATAATTTATACATCTAAAAGCAAAATAGATTTATGTTTAGACATAGGCTTCATTCTATGATGTTATGTTATTTTCCATTAGACAGCTTTTCATGTAACTCTACTCTCGGCTTGAATTATATATCCAAAAAGGTCAGCTCTCGGCCATTCCACTTCCTTCTTTATGTGAGCAAGTGATCGAGAAACTATTGCCCAAAGGTGCTTTTACGAAAGCTGCTTCCAAAATGCTAAGATCATTTCCACATTCTAACTTTAGGAAGCTCACTCGCTCTAAACCGAAAGGAGAGACTCTAAGGTTAGAACTAATGGCTGACTTCGACTTAGAATGCATGTTTTTCTCCAAAAGAGTTGTTGAAGGCAGAGGACACTTTGTCCTATCGCACAATAGCTATAGTTTTTTTTTTTTTTTCCTTCTCTTAAGTTAATTTTAAGGAAGGTTAAACAATGAATATAGGGAAGTAGAATACAATACAAACAAAATAAAGAAAGAAGTATCAACATCGGCTTAAGCTACATGTGTGTTCTTTGCATTTGTGAAACTGTCGATAAATTCCAAACTAAGCCTTAACCACACACAATTAAATCTAAAAATATAAATTCAATGGTTAAAACAATGTTGTATTTATATACATACCATCCAATTCTTATGTATTTACGTATCTAACTCCTAAACTTTACTCATACATGGGTAAGGTGGCAAAGTATGTAAAAATTGAAGTATAGGTGCAAGATACATGAATATATAAGAATTGAGTGGTATGCATGTAAGATAAAATGAAAATCTAATCGAGCAATTCAATTATAAATCAAGATCAGTCCTTTCAATACATTGATATCCAACTGATTTTCTATGAACATGCGAGCACCTCCCGGACTAATAAAAAGCGGGGATATATATAAGAAGGAAGGGGTAGACGGTGTCATGACGGAAAAAATTAGGTTCCGACGTATAAATTCATTTTTAAATTATATGTTCTTATTATTTTTAAAAAGTGATAAATAATAACAATATTTATTATTTATTTATTTATTTTTCCATGAAAAAAAATATATTTTTCATGTTTCATTTATTAGAAGTATGACGAGAATACAACCCATATAGTAGTTGTTGATCATCATTATGACGACAACCGTCTCATTTTAGGGGTTCCCCTTCGATGTGAGACATGAATATGTAAAGATAAAAAGTAAGTGGTTGTGTGTATACAGGATGATGGAGCATACCTCTCCTGAACGCTTCCCCTTCAAGTCGAAGGACCGGAGTCCTCCACAAAGATAGCAGGTATTATGCCTGCTATGTGGACCTCGTTTGCCCAGACAGATCCTTTGAAGGCATCTCTTGCTGGCGATTTTACCCTATCATGATTTGCACGCGCTGACATCAACAAACTCCTTGAGCTTCCCATCACGGATGAGTTCTTCAATCATGTTTCTAAGATGATGGCACTCCTCCGTGTTGTGACCGTGGTCCCAGATGTACTGACACTACCTCTTCGGATCCCTTAAGGTCGGGGCCGCCTTCAATGGCATGGTCGATTTGAAGTAGTTATTGTTTTGGATGGTCTTGTATAGATGTATACATATATATGTATACATGTATAGATGTATACATATATATGTATACATGTATAGATGTATACATATATATGTATACATGTATAGATGTATACATATATATGTATACATGTATAGATGTATACATATATATGTATACATGTATAGATGTATACATATATATGTATACATGTATAGATGTATACATATATATGTATACATGTATAGATGTATACATATATATGTATACATGTATAGATGTATACATATATATGTATACATGTATAGATGTATACATATATATGTATACATGTATAGATGTATACATATATATGTATACATGTATAGATGTATACATATATATGTATACATGTATAGATGTATACATATATATGTATACATGTATAGATGTATACATATATATGTATACATGTATAGATGTATACATATATATGTATACATGTATAGATGTATACATATATATGTATACATGTATAGATGTATACATATATATGTATACATGTATAGATGTATACATATATATGTATACATGTATAGATGTATACATATATATGTATACATGTATAGATGTATACATATATATGTATACATGTATAGATGTATACATATATATGTATACATGTATAGATGTATACATATATATGTATACATGTATAGATGTATACATATATATGTATACATGTATAGATGTATACATATATATGTATACATGTATAGATGTATACATATATATGTATACATGTATAGATGTATACATATATATGTATACATGTATAGATGTATACATATATATGTATACATGTATAGATGTATACATATATATGTATACATGTATAGATGTATACATATATATGTATACATGTATAGATGTATACATATATATGTATACATGTATAGATGTATACATATATATGTATACATGTATAGATGTATACATATATATGTATACATGTATAGATGTATACATATATATGTATACATGTATAGATGTATACATATATATGTATACATGTATAGATGTATACATATATATGTATACATGTATAGATGTATACATATATATGTATACATGTATAGATGTATACATATATATGTATACATGTATAGATGTATACATATATATGTATACATGTATAGATGTATACATATATATGTATACATGTATAGATGTATACATATATATGTATACATGTATAGATGTATACATATATATGTATACATGTATAGATGTATACATATATATGTATACATGTATAGATGTATACATATATATGTATACATGTATAGATGTATACATATATATGTATACATGTATAGATGTATACATATATATGTATACATGTATAGATGTATACATATATATGTATACATGTATAGATGTATACATATATATGTATACATGTATAGATGTATACATATATATGTATACATGTATAGATGTATACATATATATGTATACATGTATAGATGTATACATATATATGTATACATGTATAGATGTATACATATATATGTATACATGTATAGATGTATACATATATATGTATACATGTATAGATGTATACATATATATGTATACATGTATAGATGTATACATATATATGTATACATGTATAGATGTATACATATATATGTATACATGTATAGATGTATACATATATATGTATACATGTATAGATGTATACATATATATGTATACATGTATAGATGTATACATATATATGTATACATGTATAGATGTATACATATATATGTATACATGTATAGATGTATACATATATATGTATACATGTATAGATGTATACATATATATGTATACATGTATAGATGTATACATATATATGTATACATGTATAGATGTATACATATATATGTATACATGTATAGATGTATACATATATATGTATACATGTATAGATGTATACATATATATGTATACATGTATAGATGTATACATATATATGTATACATGTATAGATGTATACATATATATGTATACATGTATAGATGTATACATATATATGTATACATGTATAGATGTATACATATATATGTATACATGTATAGATGTATACATATATATGTATACATGTATAGATGTATACATATATATGTATACATGTATAGATGTATACATATATATGTATACATGTATAGATGTATACATATATATGTATACATGTATAGATGTATACATATATATGTATACATGTATAGATGTATACATATATATGTATACATGTATAGATGTATACATATATATGTATACATGTATAGATGTATACATATATATGTATACATGTATAGATGTATACATATATATGTATACATGTATAGATGTATACATATATATGTATACATGTATAGATGTATACATATATATGTATACATGTATAGATGTATACATATATATGTATACATGTATAGATGTATACATATATATGTATACATGTATAGATGTATACATATATATGTATACATGTATAGATGTATACATATATATGTATACATGTATAGATGTATACATATATATGTATACATGTATAGATGTATACATATATATGTATACATGTATAGATGTATACATATATATGTATACATGTATAGATGTATACATATATATGTATACATGTATAGATGTATACATATATATGTATACATGTATAGATGTATACATATATATGTATACATGTATAGATGTATACATATATATGTATACATGTATAGATGTATACATATATATGTATACATGTATAGATGTATACATATATATGTATACATGTATAGATGTATACATATATATGTATACATGTATAGATGTATACATATATATGTATACATGTATAGATGTATACATATATATGTATACATGTATAGATGTATACATATATATGTATACATGTATAGATGTATACATATATATGTATACATGTATAGATGTATACATATATATGTATACATGTATAGATGTATACATATATATGTATACATGTATAGATGTATACATATATATGTATACATGTATAGATGTATACATATATATGTATACATGTATAGATGTATACATATATATGTATACATGTATAGATGTATACATATATATGTATACATGTATAGATGTATACATATATATGTATACATGTATAGATGTATACATATATATGTATACATGTATAGATGTATACATATATATGTATACATGTATAGATGTATACATATATATGTATACATGTATAGATGTATACATATATATGTATACATGTATAGATGTATACATATATATGTATACATGTATAGATGTATACATATATATGTATACATGTATAGATGTATACATATATATGTATACATGTATAGATGTATACATATATATGTATACATGTATAGATGTATACATATATATGTATACATGTATAGATGTATACATATATATGTATACATGTATAGATGTATACATATATATGTATACATGTATAGATGTATACATATATATGTATACATGTATAGATGTATACATATATATGTATACATGTATAGATGTATACATATATATGTATACATGTATAGATGTATACATATATATGTATACATGTATAGATGTATACATATATATGTATACATGTATAGATGTATACATATATATGTATACATGTATAGATGTATACATATATATGTATACATGTATAGATGTATACATATATATGTATACATGTATAGATGTATACATATATATGTATACATGTATAGATGTATACATATATATGTATACATGTATAGATGTATACATATATATGTATACATGTATAGATGTATACATATATATGTATACATGTATAGATGTATACATATATATGTATACATGTATAGATGTATACATATATATGTATACATGTATAGATGTATACATATATATATGTATAATGTATTGTATAGATGTATATATGTATACATGTATAGATGTATACATGTATATGTATAGATGTATAGATGTATACATATATATGTATACATGTATAGATGTATACATGTATATGTATAGATGTATAGATGTATAGATGTATAGATGTATACACGTATACATGTATACATGTATACCTGTATATACATGTATACATGTATATCTCTATACATGTATACATGTATATCTCTATACATGTATACATGTTACATGTATATACATATATATAGATATACATTATACATGTATATCTCTATACATGTATACATGTTACATGTATACTTGTATATCTCTATACATGTATACATCTATACATCTATACATCTATACATCTATACATCTATACATCTATACATCTATACATCTATACATCTATACATCTATACATCTATACATATACATGTATACATATATACATGTATACATATATACATATATACAATACATATATACATATATATATACAGATATACAGATATACAGATATACATATATATATATATATAGATATACGTATATATATATATGTATATCTGTATATCTGTATATCTGTATATATATATGTATATATGTATTGTATATATGTATATATGTATACATGTATATATGTATATATATATGTATACATGTATATATGTATATATGTATACATGTATATATATGTATACATGTATATACATGTATATATGTATATATGTATACATGTATATATATGTATACATGTATATACATGTATATATGTATATATGTATACATGTATATATATGTATACATGTATATACATGTATATATGTATATATGTATACATGTATATATATGTATACATGTATATACATGTATATATGTATATATGTATACATGTATATATATGTATACATGTATATACATGTATATATGTATATATGTATACATGTATATATATGTATACATGTATATACATGTATATATGTATATATGTATACATGTATATATATGTATACATGTATATACATGTATATATGTATATATGTATACATGTATATATATGTATACATGTATATACATGTATATATGTATATATGTATACATGTATATATATGTATACATGTATATACATGTATATATGTATATATGTATACATGTATATATATGTATACATGTATATACATGTATATATGTATATATGTATACATGTATATATATGTATACATGTATATACATGTATATATGTATATATGTATACATGTATATATATGTATACATGTATATACATGTATATATGTATATATGTATACATGTATATATATGTATACATGTATATACATGTATATATGTATATATGTATACATGTATATATATGTATACATGTATATACATGTATATATGTATATATGTATACATGTATATATATGTATACATGTATATACATGTATATATGTATATATGTATACATGTATATATATGTATACATGTATATACATGTATATATGTATATATGTATACATGTATATATATGTATACATGTATATACATGTATATATGTATATATGTATACATGTATATATATGTATACATGTATATACATGTATATATGTATATATGTATACATGTATATATATGTATACATGTATATACATGTATATATGTATATATGTATACATGTATATATATGTATACATGTATATACATGTATATATGTATATATGTATACATGTATATATATGTATACATGTATATACATGTATATATGTATATATGTATACATGTATATATATGTATACATGTATATACATGTATATATGTATATATGTATACATGTATATATATGTATACATGTATATACATGTATATATGTATATATGTATACATGTATATATATGTATACATGTATATACATGTATATATGTATATATGTATACATGTATATATATGTATACATGTATATACATGTATATATGTATATATGTATACATGTATATATATGTATACATGTATATACATGTATATATGTATATATGTATACATGTATATATATGTATACATGTATATACATGTATATATGTATATATGTATACATGTATATATATGTATACATGTATATACATGTATATATGTATATATGTATACATGTATATATATGTATACATGTATATACATGTATATATGTATATATGCCGAACACAACACACTTTTTGGGCTCGAAATATAAAAAAGCCGAACGCGAGCTGAGCCTAGACTTGCTCGTGTTCGGCTCGTTTACACGCCTACCTGCGGGTGGCCAAATAGGCACTCACATTCGCTCTTCCCCTTGCATGTTAGCGACTGTGTCAATGTGTTGGGATTCACCCTGTCATTCTATCTGCTGGTTGCTGACCTGGTTGTGTAGGATTGGCGAGTTCCCTTGTGGGGGTTTTTGGGGACGAACCCCCTGAGATTCAACCTTCAGGCGAGACGCTTAGTTGTTTTTATAGGAAATTGCTGCTCAAAGGACTTTGAATTGCTTCGTCATGAGGTTCATTTGGGCTTGTAAGCCTTGGACTTGCGCATGGAAGTCAGGTTGTGTTACGTCTATGTTGGGTTCCATGCATGTTATATCTCTCTGGAAAGTTTTTGTGTAGTTGGCTCCGCTTCTCCTCTGAGGCATGTCCACACACACGACACCATCTTTCAGGATGTTGGATCACAAATTGCAATTTTGTGAGCATGCTTCAAGAGTTATAGCTGAGTGAAGGAGAAAAAAGAGAGTAGAGTTGGTCAATAATTTACTGTCGAGAGAATCGAGGGAGAGAGACCTCTTTATTATTATTTCTGTCACCTATTTATTTGAGCGTATTTTGTATAGTTACAGCGAGAAGAGAACATTTATGGAAACAGTTTTTGATATGATTTATTCTTTAATTAATTATATAGATTTTACATCGAATTTGTATTATAATTTGATAACATAATGGTAATCGGCGGGTCGACTTGTCTGAATTCGGCTGATTAAGGCGGTCGGTCGACTGACGACTGTGTCTTCTAACATGTGTGTTGGTTGGTCGAGGCCTCGATTGTATGACGGTCTGGCTCGCCTCGAGTCGCGATCAGCCAACTATGGTCGGGTGAGCCAAGACCCACTTACCCTTCAACTCGAGTCTTAGAGGACTTGTGTCTCGCGTGTCTGGTAGGTTCATCACATTGGCCGAATCTCTCTATCTCACAATGACTTGGGCGGATCTTGTTACTCTCTATGCGAGGTATCTGATGAGACTCACTGCTGAGATGATTCACACTTCACTTTAGGCAGACTCTTCGCTACCGAGCGAACGAACTCATGTTATAGCGCCAAACTTCCTCGGACAACACGGGAAATCATTGGCTTTGACACAATTGAGACATGCGAACTTCTTGTATCAGGCGAATGAACTCCCTGCATCATCAGACGAACTAATTAACAGGAACAAAACCATGGAATGAGCTCAAGCAACCATGCGTCATTATAAATAAGGAATGAACTGAGAAATAACTTTGAATGTTCATTCTTTACATATATGACATATAGCGCTTTTCCTACGCATGAAAAGATGTATTCACTTTTTAAAAGCAGATAAACCTGCAGAAACATGAACAGGGACAATTACTCCTTCAATATTCAATTACCCATGCATTTAAACAAGTCAAGGACTTCGAAATTAGATCTTCATTTGCCATCAATATACAGAACATTGAAGAGCTTTAGAAATCAAACAACATCCAAAATCATGTTTGCCCAAAATGAATGCCTTGTATGATTAATTATACATTCAACAATTTTAATATGTATAAAGAACTATATGAATATTAACTTTCCCAGCAGGCATCTAACTGCCCTCATGCACACATTTGGTCTTGTCTATTTGAAATGTTTTGAGCCTTCGTTGTTAGGTCTTTTGTCAGAGGTCTATAGGAGAGGGATGACTAGATGTATGTCTCTGGCGGACTTGAAGTGTTAGTTGGGAAGAACTATAAGTCTCAAGTGATTTGCATGTAAAGTCTGCTTTTAAATCTCATTTCACTTTAACTTGGAAAATGGAGATAATATGGAGCACCATAAAAAATGTCAAGGAAGCAAAGACTACAACCAAAAATGCACACTTATCCCCAAAAAAAAATGGATGCAGGGTGGTAGTTTAGTAACTTAAAATCTCAAAAAAAAAAATTCATAACAAGATTATTAGATATGTAACCATCCTTATAAAAAGGAATAATCATAGCAATTACAATAAAAATCAAAGCTTTTAAAATCTTAATCTGCACTTAGACAGCTTCAAACTTCTTTGTGGTGCTCTCTTTTAAGGACTCTAATGCACAAATCTCCAAGTTGTTGCAGACATTGCTGAATTAATGTTGAGGATGAGCATCCACCATAAGCTGCCTCATGTTGTTTGAAGTCATCCACAATTATATATATATATATATATAT
>NW_018164697.1:0-3152 GCF_001263595.1 Phalaenopsis equestris | reverse complement strand
AAAAAGTATCTTTGTTCGTTGAATAGTCTGTTGTTGACGAACTTAATCGCGGTGGTGGGATCCAACGCAAAAAGCATACAGATATCTTTCGCTACATCAATCACCCTCCTCTCTTTCTTCGTCCCAATGTTATAAACATGGCCAATCTCCCCTCTATGAAGAATAACCTCAAAAGCTTCAGCAACGTCCTCGCAATAGAGGTAACTTCGAACGTTAGAACCGTCTCCATGAATCGGAAGGGTTTGTCCTCTCATTGCTAGAAGGATGAACTTTGGAATCAGCTTTTCGGGGAATTGATTTGGTCCGTAAACATTGTTACCGCGGGTGGTTATGACGGGTAGGCCATAGGACCTTCCGTAAGCCATCACGAGCATTTCAGCTCCGGCTTTGGTGGTGGAATACGGGTTCGTAGGGGGGGGCTGAGAGCATTCTCATCGGTCTCCCCATAAACTTCATCTGTGCTGACATGGATGAATCTCCTTATTTGACCGGAGACCTTGCAGGCCTCAAGCAGAACATGAGTTCCATAGATGTTGTCCTTAGTGAACTCAATGGAGTTGCCGAAAGAATTGTCAACGCGAGTCTGAGCTGCGAAGTGCATTATTGTGTCAATGGACTTCGTGACGAGAAGGTACTGGAGAAGATCAGCATTGGCGATGTCGCCCTCAACGAACTTCAAGTTTGGGGAGGATCCAGAAGGGGAAAGGTTTTTAAGGTTGGAGCAGTAGTCGAGTTTGTCGAGAACCATAATTTTCTAATCGGGGTAGTCGCGGATGAGCCTGTTGGCAACATGCGATGCAATGAAACCAGCTGCCCCAGAGATGAGGATGCTTTTAGGCTTATAAGATTCCATTTCTTTCTGGTTTCTGCAATATATCTAAGGCTTTGAAGCTGAGAGTGCGGAACCAAACCCCTGCAAAGAACTTTTAGATTTAGAGAAATGATGGGGCTTAGTGGATATTCCTACTATAGATGGTAAATGGTGCCCATAACGTTGTGGTGCTATCCATTTCCTTCTTTTTCATTTCGGAGTTTCAGGAAATAACTGTTGAGCAACATGGAGTTTTAATGGCAGACTAGGATTGTGAATATGAATATGAAAGCTTCGGTTTCATACATGTAAATAAATGAGAATTGTGTGGTATGATTATTATAGATTCTTATCGGAATTTTGCCTCCTCTCCTAATTAATACTGTTGCTATCATCTTGAGGAAGATTTCTGTTATGTTTGGCTAACAGTTTTCTTCAGCCATTTCATCTGTTGGTTATGGGAAGGAGTCATTGTTGATTGGAAGCTATATATCATCTTTTCTTTTAATGCCTTAATAAAGATGGTTGATTCATTTCTCGTGGATGTAGGTCAGTCTGACCGAACCACGTAAATTGCTTTGTCCTTATTTTGTTATTTAAATTGTTTCTTTTAGTTAATCTGTTGCAATAATCATAATTGTTTTGTTTTGTTGTTATATATTTTTTATTGTGCCACTTTTAATGCTAATAGTGAATAACAATTACACGAGGCATATATTTCATATATTTACATATTTAACACTTCAAATTTTAACATATATTAATCAATTATATATAAATATACATGTCTAATACTTAAATTTATTTCATAACAATAATTAATTTCATATCAAAATTGATCTAATCCAAGTGTCAAGCTCATATCAAGCCATTAAATCACTTTTGGAAGCTTTTGAGCATATTTAGGAGGCTAAATGAATGTTGAATTTGTCGAGCTTATAGTCGAATCGAGTATCTCGACAAGATGAATCCAACAAGATTAATATCGCTCGATTCTGACGTCGTTAAGGAACTCAAATGTCCATCAACCGCCGTCTGATCGAAATGGTTCATATTTTTGCATTAATTGCACCCAGAACTCTATAAATAAAACCCCACCTCTCTCATGAGGAGGAAAAGACTGCAGTTATTTAAAGATGTTGTAGTCAAATCGAGTGTCATGACAATATGAGTCCAACGAGCCCAAGATTCTCAATTCTAATATCATTAAGACACTCAACTGTTACATGAAATGTTGTCCAATCGAGGGAAGCCCTCTGAGTCGTCAAATAAAAAGGCAAACATTTAATGTGATGCAAAAGATTTGGGTAGTATAAATGTAAAATGAAAAATTTTGGAGGAGTTAGATATGTAAGATATGTAAACTCATAATAATTGACTCATAATAATTGACTGATATGTATGTAAATGCCCCCAAATAAAAAGGCAAACATTTGAGACAGACAAACAAGTATAATGAAGAAGTTAAGGAGAGAAACTCAGTCTGCTATAAATGATGGAAATCGCAAAAAATCTGCTATTAGGATGATTGAATGATTTTGGCTTTTATTGCAGAGTATTTCCTATTTTCATGTATTTGAACGTGCATAATAAATTCCAACCAAATATTTCTTAAAACATAAACAAATACTCTAGTTATTAAAGTCATCATCTTTGAGGTCATACTGATTAAAACATGGGCTAACTACCAAATTCATTCTAAAAATAAATATTTCCTTACATTTCAAAAGAAAAAAGATTATCCCCTCCATAGCACGCAACACAATGCATCAATTCCCCTGCTTCCTGTTGGGCTCAAACACATATTTTATGAGAGATTCTTTAATCGACAGCAGCTCCGAAAACTCGCTCTTCAATTTCGAAGCATCCAATTCGTTATTGCTGCGAGGCGCGACGATCACCTTCGCCTGTTCTTCGAGTGTAAAGTTGACCCAACTGAAGCCAGGATCAATATAAGCCTTGTACAACTCCAGGATCTCATTGTGGCTCACAACACCTGGGTTGGTGAAATTCCATATTCCCCTGCAGTTTCTCTTAGCCATCTCGATCGAGATTGGAAGCAACTCATCCAATACAGTCATGCTGTTTGGGATATTAACCACCTTGTTGTACCGACAGATCTTCGTGATGAAGTTACGAGGATTGTTTAGATCAGATGATATTGGCATTCGGACTCTTAAAGTACAGACGTTGTCGTGCTCCTTCAGAAGCTCCTCAACCTGTATCGATATGAAATAGAAGAGATTACTATAAATTTCAGTAATAACTGCCTTTATGTTATATATATCACACATTTCTATGACTGATTCAGCTCATTCAAAGACTGGGAGCTAATTTGACA